>NC_088232.1:34098138-34398138 GCF_036934945.1 Oncorhynchus masou masou
CGTGGCACGTCTTAGGCTCGTCACAATCCTTCGCCTCGTGCTCCCCAGATCCACAAAATCTGCATTTTCTTGTGCTGCACGAGGCGAAGATGTGGCCGTAGGCCATACAGCGCCTGCAAAATGGTGGCTGACGTGCATAAAACAACGTCCCCCTGTCAGCCCCTAGGGAGAACATAGCATGAGGATGGAGGTAGCCACCATGTCCCTTTGGGTCCTCCCTGAGGAGGGCCTGGAAGCCTATCCTCCCATTCCAAAACCCAAGGGAGTCTTTGAGGTGCCTTGCTTTGAGGTGCCTTATCCATGTATCTCCCCAGAAAGGCCCTCACCTCTTCGTCCTTAACGTATGGGTTGTACATGTTGACAGTTACAACCCTAAAGTTATTCCTCGCCAGGCTTGTTATTTCATAGTGGCTCATCGGCCTCTCACCTCCCACTGCTCTTGCTCTTCTCAGGATATCATCGTGTTTTTCCTCTGTATATAGTGCCACGTTGTATGCTCCCTCCAACGAGTTGCCTTGGAAACAAAACACGTCCTTCACCGTCAGCTTTAGAATCCCCATCAAGATTGTCCTTCCAAAAGTTTCCCGTCCTAAAGGCTCCAACTCCTTCTCCTTCCAAGCAAACCGAATCGTCTTGGCCAGCCCAATCCCAGGGACCGACCGTGTTGGTGGATTTTGCACCATCTCCGCAAGGAGAATGGTGCACCCGGCTCACGTTCTCTTCCAAAACCAGGAAAAAAGAAAATCCGAAGTGACTGAGCCTATCTGGTGCAAACAAACACAGAGACAGGAACAATCACCCACAAAACATTCAAAGAATATGGCTGCCTAAATATGGTTCCCAATCAGAGACAACAATAAACACCTGCCTCTGATTGAGAACCACTCTAGGCAACCATAGACTTACCTAGACAACTATACTACACCACAATCCCATATCCTACAAAAACCCCAAGACAAAACACACCACATAAATAACCCATGAAACAACCTGGCATAACCAAAATAATAAAGAAAACACAAAATACTAAGACCAGGGCGTGACAGGATTACTTTCCCCTTAAGAGGCATTAGAAGAAGACCAAAAGAATCAATCAAATGCATTTGGTGTGTCATCATAGTGGTCTCTGACCTGTGGTCAGACTCGCTCAGGTGGAACAAACTTAAACTTGTGTTATTTCCCCCCCCCAATGATACATTGAATGTCATTGAGAAAACAGAAAGGTGGCATAGTGTATTTTTACATTTAAAAGTACTCTAAGAAGTAATCATCTAATTTTTCCAAAGTATCTGTAATCTGATCAGACTGAACGTTGGAGCTGGCCTCTCCAGCGTGGCTATTGTTGACTGACTGACACATTCTGGAAAGCACCAGGGGCGTGGAGGAAGCAAACAGTTACTGGTGCATCTCATCTTTCCAACGCTTTGTGTCTCCTCATCTTATCTGTCCAGTCCTCAGGCAAAGTCCCAGACATGCATCATCTCTCTTCGTTCTCTTCGTTCTCTCGTTCTCTCTTTCTTATTCTCTCTCTCTCTCTCTCTCTCT
Organism: Oncorhynchus masou masou; assembly: GCF_036934945.1. Lineage (NCBI taxonomy): Eukaryota > Metazoa > Chordata > Actinopteri > Salmoniformes > Salmonidae > Oncorhynchus > Oncorhynchus masou. Next base: position 34,099,684 of record NC_088232.1, read on the forward strand.
CTCTCTCTGGCTCTCAGAGATAGGCCCTGTTTGTTGCCTTGTGTGTGCTGTACCACCCTGCCTGTAACTTTGGACCTTCCTGTCCCACAGTCCCCCAGAGCTCTTTGACTGCCTGTGAATGTCTTGACTCCTACTGTGCTTATGTGTCTGTGTTGATTGACATGTGCACAGATGGTAGGATTTTAGCCACATGGGATGGCCATTGGCCAAGCGTGCACTATTCTGTTGCTATCACCAGCTTATTTGGGTGACTGCTGCTTGTTTTTCTTAGGGGAACAGACAAGGGGGAGGATTGGCTTGTGGTTGGATCCATTTCAAACATTCTTTTTTAAAGGGCTCTGACAGGCAGGAGCACAGCTGTGTAACTTAGATTCTACATCATACTCTTTTCTAATAAATTTTGGGTGTTTCTAGATCATGTATGAATGGTCCAGTGTCAGAGGAATTGCATACAAACCTTGACACTACAGTATATCAGCATATTTACATGATCCTTCTCTGTTCTCTGTGTCCAACAGTGTTCCAAGAGAAGCCGGAAATCCCTCCCACCCTGGCTCAGGTCCAGGCCAGGAGCACCCCTCCAGAAGAGTACTCCTACATGGCCTCTATCCTGAGACTGCTGCGTAACTTACCCTTCATGCTCCTTGTTATCAGCTATGGTGGGTCCTACTCACCCTCAATCACTCTCAAACCACACCCATGTCTACCATCATGTTTGGACTATTACTTGAGAAAACACAAAGAGCCAGGATACCTATGGCCGGTCAGATCAATAGAGGGTCATTATGTGGGAACAGCATATGTGGGAATTCCTTCAAGACCGTTGGAAAAGCATGGCAGGGGAAGCTGGTTGAGAGAATGCTAAGCGTGTGTAAAGCTGTCATTAAGTCAAATGGTGAAATATGAAATATATTTTGATTTGTTTCACACTTTTTTGGTTACTAAATGATTCCATGTGTGTTATTTCATAGTTTTGATGTCTTCACTAATATTCTACAATGTAGAAAATAGTACAAATAAAGAAAAACCCTTGAATGGGTAGGCATTCTAAAACTTTTGACAGGTAGACTATTGTGTTTTTGTTGGTTTTGACATTGTTTACCCTTTGATGTAGCAACTTAGGATGTTCAGAAATAAGAAAAAAGCCATAGGAGCATAGCCAAAGCTAAAGCTGTCCAAACCAAATAAATATGGAGTGACACTCCACAATCTATGCCAAAGTCAAATAGATATATGCCAAAGTCAAATAGTCTCCTTGCACTAGTGTAGTAGTAGACTGGCTAAGGTCCAGGTATGGGTTCCATGTGTGTGTCAGCCAGGCTTCCTTTAGGACAGGGCCAGACCCAAACACAGTGTCCCATGTGGATCCCCCTGCTCTCCCTGCAGGCCTCCTCGCTCAAACTAAATAAAGACCTGCTCCTTTGCAGACTACAGATCCTGTAAAATACTCAGAGTGTAGAAACAAAACGTTTCTTTATTTTTTCTGCAGGGCTGAATGTCAGTTGTTTCTATGCTGTTTCCACACTGCAAGGCTGAATGTCGTTTGTTTCTATGCTGTTTCCACACTGCAAGGCTGAATTTCGGTTGTTTCTATGCTGTTTCCACACTGCAGGGCTGAATGTCGGTTGTTTCTATGCTGTTTCCACACTGCAGGGCTGAATGTCGGTTGTTTCTATGCTGTTTCCACACTGCTGAACCGGATGATTATAGAGCATTATCCAGTAAGTCTCACCTGAATCTTAACACAACTGGCCATGTCCTGCAGTTATAGACACACTTATTCAAAGGAAGATATTGACTTGTTCCCTCCCAAAATAAGTAAAATATTTATTTCCCCGAAGGGTGAAGAGGTGAATGCTGGGAGAATCGGCCTCACCATTGTCATTGCCGGGATGGTGGGGTCCCTCATATGTGGGATCTGGTTGGACAAGACCAAAACCTACAAGTAAGACATTCTTATCCTTCCTAGGACTGAACATTTGAGAGTACCCAAGAAAGACTTAACTGAAATAAAACACACATTATAACATCAGAATTATGCTCCTAGAAACAACTATTTTTTGTGACTTTGATATCTCAGTGTTTCTTTCTTAGAACTAAGTAACTAAATAAGGTAACATACACAAGGTCCCCAGTCCCCACCTAAGATACATTTCATAAGATTATAATAGTGTGGCTGTAGCTGATTGCTGACAAGGCTGCTGACTCAAATCTTTAATCTGACACAAGAAGATTCCCAGGAAATGTCATGATCCTCTGAAGCTTTTTGGTCAAGCACCATAATCAAGTAAGTCAACCGAACACTCTTAATTTAGATAACATTATCTTAGTTTTCTGACACCATCAGACTCCATCTAATGGTTAGTATGTAAATATTGAACATGATGGAAACAAGGATGTGGTTAATGTAAGTCATGTCAGTCACCAAAATTATATTTGTTTGTATTGTTGTAATTGGTCCATGTTAGAAAAGATTTAGCAACTGCTGATGAGTCATCTTTGATAACTTTTGCCCTGTTAATTACCGATTAAAAGGTGATTAGTGGAAACTATTGTGTATAGTCTAGTTAATTCTGCTCTCATGCTCAAGCAGTAGCCAGATTCACTGTATCTACCTAAGAGTCTTATACATTGTATCCCAATAACTTATTCTTTGTCAAAAATACCATAGCTTGAAAAGGTAACAATCAGTAATGTTGTGATACTTTCTTGAGATCCGGGTTATAAAAACAGTAAACCCAATATGATATTGGATGGGCTGGGCTCTTGCACACAACAGCCTCTCTCATTAGCCACTCTAAACGAAGCACTTTCTGCATGAAAGTCTTTTAAATCTCCTATTCAAAGGCAGGCTTCTAGGTGGATGAAGTATTTGTGCTGGAAGTGGGAACCGCTGAGGTTTTGGAGGATCTGAGTGTGGAATCTGATGCGTCTCCCTTCACCCAGCAGTCGAAAACAGAACAATTATTCACATGCCATTTGAACATATTCAGCCAAAGCAGTCAACCCATATTTCTGTTGTTGACATACAGTGCCTTGCGAAAGTATTCGGCCCCCTTGAACTTTGCGACCTTTTGCCACATTTCAGGCTTCAAACATAAAGATATAAAACTGTATTTTTTTGTGAAGAATCAACAACAAGTGGGGCAACAATCATGAAGTGGAACGACATTTATTGGATATTTCAAACTTTTTTAACAAATCAAAAACTGAAAAATTGGGCGTGCAAAATTATTCAGCCCCTTTACTTTCAGTGCAGCAAACACTCTCCAGAAGTTCAGTGAGGATCTCTGAATGATCCAATGTTGACCTAAATGACTAATGATGATAAATACAATCAACCTGTGTGTAATCAAGTCTCCGTATAAATGCACCTGCACTGTGATAGTCTCAGAGGTCCGTTAAAAGTGCAGAGAGCATCATGAAGAACAAGGAACACACCAGGCAGGTCCGAGATACTGTTGTGAAGAAGTTTAAAGCCGGATTTGGATACAAAAAGATTTCCCAAGCTTTAAACATCCCAAGGAGCACTGTGCAAGCGATAATATTGAAATGGAAGGAGTATCAGACCACTGCAAATCTACCAAGACCTGGCCGTCCCTCTAAACTTTCAGCTCATACAAGGATAAGACTGATCAGAGATGCAGCCAAGAGGCCCATGATCACTCTGGATGAACTGCAGAGATCTACAGCTGAGGTGGGAGACTCTGTCCATAGGACAACAATCAGTCGTATATTGTACAAATCTGGCCTTTATGGAAGAGTGTCAAGAAGAAAGCCATTTCTTAAAGATATCCATAAAAAGTGTTGTTTAAAGTTTGCCACAAGCCACCTGGGAGACACACCAAACATGTGGAAGAAGGTGCTCTGGTCAGATGAAACCAAAATTGAACTTTTTGGCAACAATGCAAAACGTTATGTTTGGCGTAAAAGCAACACAGCTCATCACCCTGAACACACCATCCCCACTGCCAAACATAGTGGTTGTCACGAGTCCGACTGAGGGTGGTTTCCCTTCCCGGTCGGGTGGCGCTCGGCGTTCGTCGTCACCGGCCTATTAGCTGCCACTGATTGTCTTTTCTCCCCCTCCTTGTATGTTTATTGGTAGCACCTGTGTGTATGATTAGTTTGTCTTTATTAGACAGCCGGCCCCCCTGGTTGTTGTGCGGGATTATTCTTTTTAACCTTCTGCTCTGTATCAGAGGAACGTGTTAGTTCCTAGTCGTGCCTTTTTTGAATCGTCATTTTGACATTCCCTGTGTTTTGGGGCCGTGATAATTGTTAGCACCCTGAGGTGCGTTTAGTGCATTAAAGAGCACAGCATTGTACTCTCTGTCTCCTGCCTTTGACTCCACACCCACGACACCCGGATTGTTACAATGGTGGCAGCATCATGGTTTGGGCCTGATTTTCTTCAGCAGGGACAGGGATGTTGGTTAAAATTGATGGGAAGATGGATGGAGCCAAATACAGGACCATTCTGGAAGAAAACCTGATGGAGTCTGCAAAAGACCTGAGACTGGGACGGAGATTTGTCTTCCAACAAGACAATGATCCAAAACATAAAGCAAAATCTACAATGGAATGGTTCAAAAATAAACATATCCAGGTGTTAGAATGGCCAAGTCAAAGTCCAGACCTGAATCCAATTGAGAATCTGTGGAAAGAACTGAAAACTGCTGTTCACAAATGCTCTCCATCCAACCTCACTGAGCTCGAGCTGTTTTGCAAGGAGGAATGGGAAAAAATTTCAGTCTCTCGATGTGCAAAACTGATAGAGACATACCCCAAGCGACTTACAGCTGTAATCGCAGCAAAAGGTGGCGCTACAAAGTATTAACTTAAGGGGGCTGAATAATTTTGCACTCCCAATTTTTCAGTTTTTGATTTGTTAAAAAAGTTTGAAATATCCAATAAATGTCGTTCCACTTCATCATTGTGTCCCACTTGTTGTTGATTCTTCACAAAAAAATACAGTTTTATATCTTTATGTTTGAAGCCTGAAATGTGGCCAAAGGTCGCAAAGTTCAAGGGGGCCGAATACTTTCGCAAGGCACTGTACATCCATGTGAGATAGTCACAGGACTAAGTTGTATTAACAACAACAGCTGAGTGGAGCAATGTTTCACTTGTGGTTGTATAGGAAGATCTACACCACAGTAAGCATGTTGATGTAGACCAGAATATGCCAGAGTTATGCTAAGGGGGTCTTAGAAATCTTGTTTTTCCTCTCATAAAGAATGGGATGGGAGGGGTTGACAGCCAGCCTCATCCAACAGTTATGCATGCCAATTGAGAACTGGAACTTCTTGCTGGTGCTGTGTGTAGGTCTCACAGGCAGTGTTGCCCCTGGCCTGCCTGTGGGAAGTTTCAGGACAGTGTCAGGATTTGGCCAGGGTTGTTCCGGGTTTTGGTCACTAGATGCCCCCATTGTGCTTTTTGACCTTATGTTTTTTCCCTTGATTCCCATTATTATTTGCACCTGTGCCTCGTTTCCTGATTGTATTTAAACCCTTAGTTTCCCTCAGTTCTGTGCTCTGTGTTTGTATGTTAGCACCCAGCCCTAGTGTTCTGTGTATTCTTGTCGATTCTGGTGGACGCTCTTGTGGAATTCTGTTTTTGGTTTTTGAGTATCTCTTGAGGCTTTTTTGTGCTATACCTACCACCTTTTGGATTTGCCATTTTGTATTGAAGGACTTCTCCTTTTTACTTTATTAAATACACCATCTTAAGTACTGCTGTGTCTGCCTCATCTTCTGGGTTCTGCTGACTATTCATGGCTCAGTTGGTTAAGTGACTGTTTCTCACTCCGGAGACCCAGGTTCGTAACCGGGTCCTGACAGAAACACAGAGCCAAAAATGAACCCAGAGGCAGCCAGTTCCCAGGACTTTTTTGCCAGGCTGTCCCACCACCAGGAGACTGTCCAACGCCACGAAGCCGCCCTGGTTCAGCAAGAGGCCTTAATGGCTAGACATTCTCATCTTCTGTCGGAGATGCTGACTTCCATTAAGCAAATATCTGATCGTCTTACCCCGGCAACAGTTCCCGTCCCAGTACCTCAGATTCACGTACCCATGGCAGTTAACCCCCTGGCTGAACCTCGTCTTCCACCTCCCCAACGGTTCTCAGGTGATCCAAGTGCTTGTAAAGGGTTTCTCACCCAATGTTCTCTCTCCTTTGAGCTACAACCCTCGTCGTTTCCCACCGACCGGTCTAAGATCGCTTATATCATCACCCTGCTATCGGAAAAAGCCCTGGCCTGGGCTACTGCTGTGTGGGATGCCCATAGTTCCTGCTGTGCCAGCTACTCTGCCTTTGCTGAGGAATTCAAACGAGTGTTTCAAGGCCCAAGCAGTGGTTCTGACTCAGCCAAACAGCTCCTGACTCTCCACCAAGGTTGGCGCAGCGTGACGGACTATGCCATCCAGTTCCGCACGGTGGCAGCAGCGAGTGGTTGGAACAACGAGGCGCTCACGGTGTGCTTTCTGAAAGGCCTTTCCGACACTATCCAAGATGAACTGGCCACTCGGGAACCACCGGACAATCTCGAGTCCCTGATCAAGTTGGCCTCACGCATTGACCAGCGTCTGAGAGAGAGAGAACTCAACCGTAGACCTCTTGCCCCTATCAGTCCCAGCTCCGAGTCCCCACCTTTATCCTCGCTGGCTCCACCGGAACCCATGCAGATTGGACGCATCTCCCAGGCTGAGAGAGACTGCCGGATGAGGGAGCGACGCTGTCTATATTGCGGCAAACCGGGCCATTTCCGTTCCACGTGTCCCGGGCTCCAGGGAAACGCTCTGTCCCGTACAGACCGGGGGGAACTGTAACGGGAAACAACCTCCTCCCATCCGTCCAACTCCCGTCTGCTCATTCCAGTCACCCTCTCCTGGGACAACCACAAGCTTCACCTTCAAGCCTTGGTAGACTCTGGAGCCGCAGGTAACTTCATGGATGGTGTCTGGGCGAAGGAGAATGGCGTTCCCTCTGAACCTCTAAGTGACCCCATGAGGGTTACTACATTGGATGGAAGCCCTTTGGGATCTGGACTTGTCACTCATGTCACTACCTCCTTGCGACTTTCAGTTTCACAACACCAGGAATTGATGAACTTTCATTTGATCTCCTGTTCCGAGTTCCCTCTCGTCCTTGGATACCCCTGGCTTCACAGCCATAACCCTCACATCGACTGGTCTGTGGGCACTATCAAGCAGTGGGGTCCTACGTGCCAAGCTACTTGTATTTTCCAGAATTCCCCGAGTTCTACTCCCGAGTCTTTAGAATCCATCGACCTGACCCGAGTTCCCGAGTGTTACCATGACCTCAAACTGGTGTTTAGCAAACAGAGGGCCACCATGCTACCACCCCATAGACCTTACGATTGCCCCATCGACCTGTTTCCGGGCACTTGCCCCCAGGGGTCGGATCTTTCCCTATCTCCACCCGAACGAGCTGCTATGGATACCTACATCAAGGACGCTCTGGAAGCAGGCCTCATGCGTCCATCCACCTCCCGGCGGGAGCAGGGTTTTTCTTTGTGGCCAAGAAAGACGGTGGATTACGTCCTTGCATCGACTACCGGGGACTCAATGCCATAACCGTCCGTAACCGTTACCCGCTACCCCTTATGGCCACAGCCTTCGAGCTGCTCCAGGAAGCAGTTGTTTTCACTAAGCTTGACCTGCGGAACGCATACCATCTTGTGCGGATCAGACCTGGTGACGAGTGGAAGACCGCTTTCAACACGCCTACTGGTCACTATGAATACTTGGTGATGCCCTTCGGCCTGACCAACGCCCCAGCGGTGTTCCAAGCGCTCATAAACGATGTGCTTAGGGATATGCTTAACATATTTGTGTTCGTTTACTTGGATGACATCCTCATCTTTTCGAGCTCCCTTCAAGAACACACTAAGCATGTCAGACAAGTACTCAAACGCCTTCTGGACAGCCATCTGTACGTTAAGCCGGAAAAATGTGAATTCCATTCATCCCGAGTACAATTCCTGGGATTTGTAGTGGAACCCGGTCGAGTCCAAATGGACCCCAGGAAGGTAGGGGCGGTAGCGGATTGGCCCACCCCCAAATCCGTTAAGGAAGTTCAGCGTTTCCTGGGCTTCACAAACTTTTACCGCAAGTTCATCAAGAACTTCAGCTTGGTGGCAGCCCCTCTCTCAGCTTTAACCAAGGGTGGCAATGCAAGGTTTTTGTGGGGAAGAGAAGCTGAGGCGGCCTTCCAAGGACTCAAGCAGCGCGTTCTCTCTGCTCCCATCCTGATACTACCGACTACGGATGAACCATTTGTGGTGGAGGTAGACGCATCAGAGGTTGGTGTTGGAGCTGTCCTGTCTCAGAGGGGTGAAGACAAGAAGCTTCATCCGTGCGCTTTCTTCTCACACCGGCTTACCCCGACTGAGAGGAACTACGATGTGGGGGATCGTGAACTCCTAGCGGTTAAGATGGCATTGAAGGAATGGAGACACTGGCTCGAGGGTGTTCTCACCCGTTTCAAGTGCTTACGGACCACAAAAATCTGGAGTATATCCAGCAGGCGAAGCGGTTGAACTCTAGACAAGCTAGATGGTCTCTTTTCTTCAATCGATTCCAGTTTATCCTCACCTATCGGCCCGGGTCGAAGAATCTCAAACCGTATGCCCTGTCCCGAGTCTACGCTCCTGCCATTCGAGATGACACGGACATGCCTGTCCTTCCTGCTGCTAAGATTGTGGCTCCGATCTCGTGGCAAGTTGAGGATACCGTGAGACGTGCTCAAGCTAGCGAACCGGACCCGAAAGGAGGTCCTGCCAATCGGTTGTTTGTCCCCAAGGCAGTGAGGACTCAGGTCCTTCTGTGGGGGCACTCCTCTCGCCTCACCTGTCATCCGGGCGTAGGTCGCACCTTGGAGTTCATCCAGCGTAAGTTCTGGTGGCCTACCATAAGAGAAGACGTTGCCACTTTCGTCAATGCCTGTCCCGTGTGCTGCCAGGGCAAATCTTCTCACCTCCGCCCTCAAGGACTCCTTCACCCTTTACCTGTTCCCCACAGACCCTGGTCCCATATCTCATTGGACTTTATTACTGGACTTCCTCCATCCCATGGCAATACTACTATCCTAGTCATAACCGACAGGTTTTCAAAGGCGGCCAGGTTCGTCCCTCTGACTAAGTTACCTTCTGCCAAGGAAACGGCTGAGTTGGTAATTAATCATGTGTTCCGAGTCTTCGGCATTCCTCAAGATATGGTTTCTGACAGAGGTCCCCAGTTCGCCTCAAGGTTTTGGAAGGCCTTCTGCCAACTCATGGGGGCTTCTGCCAGTCCATCTTCAGGGTACCATCCGGAGTCCAACGGCCAAACAGAGAGGATGAATCAAGAGCTGGAAACCACCCTCCGATGTATGACTCGTGACAACCCGTCCACATGGTCATCCTTTATTGTTTGGGCCGAATACGCGCACAACACCTTGCGCTCCTCCTCCACTGGTATGTCCCCGCACGAGTGTCAGTTTGGCTATGCTCCTCCATTGTTCCCGGACCAGGAGGCAGAAGTCAGAGTGCCTTCAGCCTTGAAGTTCGTCAGATGCTGTCGGCTTATGTGGAGGAAGACCCGTCTTAATCTTATGCGTTCCTCACAGAGGTACCAACAACAAGCCAACAGACGCCGCCGTCCCGGGCCTACCCTGCGCCCGGCCAGAGAGTCTGGCTCTCCACAAGAGACTTACCACTACGGGTGGAGTCTCGCAAGCTGTCCCAGAAATACATCGGTCCCTTCAAGGTTGCCAGGAGAGTTAACCCAGTTTCTTATCACCTACACTTACCCAGATCCCTTAAGATTAATCCCACATTTCACATTTCATTGTTAAAACCTGTTGTTTTTTCTCCCCTTGTCCCGGCAGACAGACCTCCCCCTCCGCCTTGTGTCATTGGAGGCCAGCCGGCTTATACCGTCTATCGGATACTGGATTCCCGCCGGGTGCAGCGGTCCTGGCAGTATCTGGTGGACTGGGAAGGCTACGGTCCCGAGGAGCGCTCCTGGGTTCCTGCCAAAGACATCCTGGACCCTGACCTCATTCGTCAGTTCAGGGCCCTCCACCCTGAGAGAGCTGGTAGGAACGTCAGGAGCCGTTCCTAGGGGGGGGATTCTGTCAGGATTTGGCCAGGGTTGTTCCGGGTTTTGGTCACTAGATGCCCCCATTGTGCTTTTTGACCTTATGTTTTTTCCCTTGATTCCCATTATTATTTGCACCTGTGCCTCGTTTCCCCTGATTGTATTTAAACCCTTAGTTTCCTCAGTTCTGTGCTCTGTGTTTGTATGTTAGCACCCAGCCCTAGTGTTCTGTGTATTCTTGTCGATTCCGGTGGACGCTCTTGTGGAATTCTGTTTTTGGTTTTTGAGTATCTCTTGAGGCTTTTTTGTGCTATACCTACCACCTTTTGGATTTGCCATTTTGTATTGAAGGACTTCTCCTTTTTACTTTATTAAATACACCGTCTTAAGTACTGCTGTGTCTGCCTCATCTTCTGGGTTCTGCTGACTATTCGTGGCTCAGTTGGTTAAGTGACTGTTTCTCACTCCGGAGACCCAGGTTCGTAACCGGGTCCTGACAGACAGGGACTTTTCTTAAGTGCTTTGTGGCCATGTTATGTAAAAGCAATATCCAGATGAGATAAAAACATTGCAGACTCATTCAAATCCTATATGGGTTATACAATATTGAGCAAGGCACCAAATGAAGTTTGAACATTTTTGTTTAAACAAACATACAGTAGATTTCATACAGGCAAAAGCAGGATAAAACAAACTAATAATGTTTACCTCTCTCCCCAGGCAGACTACCCTGGCTGTGTATCTCATGTCCTTCGTGGGAATGGTGGTCTATGCCTTCACTCTGAACTTAGGCCACCTATGGGTGGTGTTTGTGACATCAGGGGCTCTAGGGTAAGAGTGAACAAACACTGTGACCAAACACAATGATGTTTGTGAATGATTTGCATTTCTCAGCTATTCCCACCTCTAACATGTCAGTCATAAGAGAGGATAAGACTAGGCCTTCTTTTCTGGTCACACTCCAGGAACACTGTATGCTATTTTTCAAACTGCCTCCTTGCTCTTTAAACAGCACTCTGTGAGAAGAGACAGACAACATCTTGAGACACTGATTAGTTGTATTAAAATACAATTTAATGCAAAGTGTTGTGGCAGACAAGCTCATTTTAATGATTCTGTGCAACATTCATTATTTTACCTTGGAGTTGAATAAGTATTTTATCATTTGTTAATTGATGAATAAATTAGATGACCAAGAGCTGAAGGTTTAAAGGGTATGCTAGGTAATGACCACAGAGAGAATTTGATTGTGGAGTTGATTTTCTCTCAGCACAGTCAGCAGGCATGACATGTTAAAGTGTGCTTTAGCTCAAATACCAACAACACTGATAAACCTATTTCTTTAGGTTCTTCATGACTGGGTACCTGCCACTTGGCTTTGAGTTTGCTGTGGAGCTGACCTTCCCAGAGGGTGAGGGCACCTCCTCAGGCCTGCTCAACTGTTCAGCTCAGGTAACAGGGACCATACTAATGACAACATCGAAAGGTTTGTCGCATGCATGAGGTCTACTGTATGTATGAATGTGTTTAGAGATGATCAACTCTCATGCTGACTCCCCTCATTTGCCCTCCATCTTCCAGATATTTGGGATCATATTCACCATCGGTCAAGGGAAGATCATAGACCACTTTGGCACATTCGCTGGGAACATCTTTTTATGTGTCTTCCTCCTCATAGGGACCATTATGACAGGTAGAGTTTGCACCCCCCCCCCCCAGGATAGTTTTACAGTTGGTTGAACATTGGACTCCTTTGCCTGTAGTTGTTATAGTTAAGCACAGTGACATGTTATGTAATCCACATTATATGGGGCTCTAGTAGTGCATGACTCCTCAGATCATTGTGTCAGTCAAGCAGACATTGCATAACAGCTGTGTCTAACATTCATCATGGAGTAATAATGCCCTCTAGTGACTTATAATGACCATGATGAAAATTAACACATTTTCTATATACAGTAGGACATTTCCCATATTGTTTCAAAGGCTATACATGTCCTGTGTATTCCTAAATATGAATGCTATGTATGACCCATGCATTCCTGAATATATGTTTCTGAGAAGTGCCTTTCCTCTCCCTAAATCTTACAGCATTCATCAAGTCTGACCTCCGACGGCAAAAGGCCAACCATCTGGCTGAGAATCAGGTGGCGAGTGTAAGTGTGTCTGTTTCTGCTATTTGGTGTCCAGTTAAAGGGGATGTGTCGGATACTTCCCCTGGCTGATGCTCCATTCAATGGACTATTCTGGCTGGCTGCTTCTCTGGGGCTGGGTTCCTCTTGCTTGCTGTGGAGTGGACACAGGGGTTGCAGGCAGGCGTTACACACCACCATGCTTTTCTTCTGCTTTCTGAAAACGACCCAGGTTTTTCTGAAAGCATGACTCTGCACCCGCTGTCAGTTCTCCAACTCGCTGTATTTGATTGTATGCCTTGCCGGTGTTTGATACAGAATTTATGCTTGAGAAGTTTCTGTTTGGTTCAACCCAAGCACCTGTTTTACAAAGATGCCTTTTGTCACAGATTATTATGACTACAGCTTGCAGAACTATAGAAAGCTATCACACAATATCAGGGTGAATTATCATTCTCGTTTATCTGTAGTATAAAACTACAATAATATGACACTGACTCATACTGTTTCGTCATACTGTAGTTTACAGTAGGCAATTGCACTCATTTGGCAGCAAAATACATCTGATAAAAATGGCTTGCTCACTCAATATAAAATTGAATTTTCTCAAACAAAATGAGCTTTAATCATATAATAGATTCATAATAAACTTCAGGCTCATCTCACCAGTGGTCAGGGATGATGAGATGTTCAAGATCAACTTTAAATTATTAACAATCCCTAACAAATCCTTTCTGCTCAGCGCTTATATTCTTTCTATTATGAGAATATCGCTATCACTTCTTTTATCTCAATGCAGGTTGGGAGCTTTACTCACTTTATTTATGCAAAACTACAATAATCTCATTAATCCAGTTTTATGTCAAATCATTTCCACCCCCAGTCCTCATTAAGAGGAGGCTCTCTCTAGAGGCAGGTGGAGTGCTGGAATTAGAGGCCAGTGTTATGGGAGGGCCTGGTAAGGGCAGAGGGATTATGGTGATGGGAATGATGATGGCAGTGGTGGAGGAGCCCTTGGCCCCTCTTGTGCGTGATTTCCTAGCTGTTGTTCCAGGCTGCAGGCTCCCCGTCTCGGGTACAGGACTACGGGGCCACAGCACCCAGCAGCCCTCAGGAGCAGCAGTCCTGACACTAACCTCACTAAAACCCAAACACACACCAGCCAAGGTAGGGGCATCAAGTCTTTGAGGTTATATCACACAAGAAAAATGCTGCAGCTGTACAGTACTGTACAAAATGCAATCATAAAGAGCACTGGTATTGGTGATGTGTTGAGAATTCCCATTGGAAGATAAACACATCATACACTTAATTTACTCATAATCTTTTCAAAATACTGTAGTCTATAACCCACCTCAATACGGTGAAAAGGTCTTAAACAAAGACATGGCACTTGCTATTTCTGCTAAGTGAAAATAGCAACAATGAGGATTGAGATGCCTTGTGGGATTAGCCAAAACAGATTATAGGGATTGGTAAAGCATTAGGGTCCAAGCAGGTTTCGGAGTTAATATCTGGACAGGGTACTGCACTTTAATTACAAGAAACAGTAAGACTCATTTTCTGTCAGCTAAGCAGTGAGTGAGGCACAAAAGTACTGTAAAACCTTGGTGGAAATAAAGTGTTCATGCAAAATCTTTTGTTGAAGGACAGAGCTTGCTGCTTGAGTGTAATGTCAGTGCTTTGAACTATTTGTGCTTCGGTGGATCATCCTTCTCAAAGCAAAGTCCTACTATATGAGCTCATTGGAAAAAATAATCCCCCTTCTGTTTATTGCATAGCACAGACCTTTTCACTTCCAGTTCAGTTTTTTAAGTGAAGCTAATAAACCCCAGAGGAAATGTTTTGGTACCTTACAAAAACGGTAAGCAGATCAATCAGCTGTTTCTGTCTTCCAGAGAAAGATGATCATTACCTTTAAATTGTATACATTACCTTTAAATTGTATACATTACCTTTAAATTGTATACATTACCTGTAAATTGTGGATTGATAAAACATATATTGTTTTGATGACAGCAATACTCATAGTGGAGTGGTAACGCACGTGCAAGCTGTTGCTCCCGATGCCACTTATGTACACTGCAGCATCCACTGAGAGGCTCTTGATGCCAAGGGAATGCCTGACAGCTTGAAAGACGTTTTGGACACGACAATGAAAATGGTTAACTTTGTAAAAGCAAGGCCCCTGAACTCTCATGTATTTTCTGCATTATGCGATGATATGGGCAGCGACCATGTAACGCTTTTACAACATGCAAAAGTGGGCTGGTTATCAAGGGGGAAAGTATTGACACTTTTTTTTAAATTGAGAGACGAGCTTGAAGTTTTCTTTTGTGACCATAATTTCCCCTTGTCTGACCGCTTGCATGATGACAAGTTTTTCACAGGACTGGCCTATCTGGGTGATGATCCGAATGATCTGAATATCGGATTACTGGGACTCTCTGCAACTATATTCAATGTGCGGGACAAAATTCAGGCTATGATTAAGAAGTTGGAGCTCTTTTCTGTCTGCATTAACAAGGAGAACACACAGGTCTTTCCATTATTGTATGATTTTTTTGTGTGCAAATGAACTCAAGCTTACGGACAATGTCAAATGTGATATAGCAAAGCACCTGAGTGAGCTGGGTGCGCAATTACGCAGGTACTTTCCCGAAACGGACGACACAAATAACTGGATTCATCATTCCTTCATGCCCTGCCTCCAGTCCACTTACCAATATCTGAACAAGAGAGCTTCATTGAAATTGCAACAAGCAATTCTGTGAAAATGTGAAGTTTTTCAGATTTCTAGATAGGGCCGTGCTCAGACTTTCTTGCCTTGGCAAATCGGGCTGTTAAGACACTGATGCCTTTTGCATCCACTTACCTATGTGAGAGTGGATTCTCGGCCCTCACTAGCATGAAAACTAAATACAGGCACAGACTGTGTGTGGAAAATGATTTAAGACTGAGACTCTCTCCAATACAACCCAACATTGCAGAGGTATGTGCATCCTTTCAAGCACATCCTTCTCATTAAGCTGTGGTGAGTTGTTCACAATTTTTAATGAGCAAATAAGGATTTATATGTAAAATTGCTAAATAAAGAGCAAAATGATTGATTATTATTATACACTGCTCAAAAAAATAAAGGGAACACTAAAATAACACATCCTAGATCTGAATGAATGAAATATTCTTATTAAATACTTTTTTCTTTACATAGTTGAATGTGCTGACAACAAAATCACACAAAAATGATCAATGGAAATCAAATGTATCAACCCATGGAGGTCTGGATTTGGAGTCACACTCAAAATTAAAGTGGAAAACCACACTACAGGCTGATCCAACTTTGATGTAATGTCCTTAAAACAAGTCAAAATGAGGCTCAGTAGTGTGTGTGGCATCCACGTGCCTGTATGACCTCCCTACAACGACTGGGCATGCTCCTGATGAGGTGGCGGATGGTCTCCTGAGGGATCTCCTCCCAGACCTAGACTCAAGCATCCACCAACTCCTGGACAGTCTGTGGTGCAACGTGGCGTTGGTGGATGGAGCGAGACATGATGTCACAGATGTGCTCAATTGGATTCAGGTCTGGGGAACAGGCGGGCCAGTCCATAGCATCAATGCCTTCCTCTTGCAGGAACTGCTGACACACTCCAGCCACATGAGGTCTAGCAATGTCTTGCATGAGGAGGAACCCAGGGCCAACCACACCAGCATATGGTGTCACAAGGGGTCTGAAGATCTCATCTCTGTACCTAATGGCAGTCAGGCTACCTCTGGCGAGCACATGGAGGGCTGTGCGGCCCCCCAAAGAAATGCCACCCCACACCATGACTGACCCACCGCCAAACCGGTCATGCTGGAGGATGTTGCAGGCAGCAGAACGTTCTCCACGGCGTCTCCAGACTGTCACGTCAGTCACATGTGCTCAGTGTGAACCTGCTTTCATCTGTGAAGAGCACAGGGCGCCAGTGGCGAATTTGCCAATCTTGGTGTTCTCTGGCAAATGCTAAACGTCCTGCACGGTGTTGGGCTGTAAGCACAACCCCCACCTGTGGACGTCGGGCCCTCATACCACCCTCATGGAGTCTGTTTCTGACCATTTGAGCAGACACATGCACATTTGTGGCCTGCTGGAGGTCATTTTGCAGGGCTCTGGCAGTGCTCCTCCTTCTCATCCTTGCACAAAGGTGGAGGTAGCGGTCCTGCTGCTGGGTTGTTGCCCTCCTACGGCCTCCTCCACGTCTCCTGATGTACTGGCCTGTCTCCTGGTAGCGCCTCCATGCTCTGGACACTACGCTGACAGACACAGCAAACCTTCTTGCCACATCTCGCATTGATGTGCCATTCTGGATGAGCTGCACTACCTGAGCCAGTTGTGTGGGTTGTAGACTCCGTCTCATGCTACCACTAGAGTGAAAGCAACGCCAGCATTCAAAAGTGACCAAAACATCATCCAGGAAGCATAGGAACTGAGAAGTGGTCTGTGGTCCCACCTGCAGAACCACTCCTTTATTGGGGGTGTCTTGCTAAATGCCTATAATTTCCACCTGTTGTCTATTCCATTTGCACAACAGCATGTGAAATTTATTGTCAATCAGTGTTGCTTCCTAAGTGGACAGTTTGATTCAGTTTGATCACAGAAGTGTGATTGACTTGGAGTTACATTGTGTTGTTTAAGTGTTCCCTTTATTTTTTTGAGCAGTATATTATTATTTGTGCCCTGGTCCTATGAGAGCTCTTTGTCACTTCCCACAAGCCTGGCTGTGACAACAACTCACACTCATCCTTATGTTTAATAAATATATAATTTAGTATTGATTATTATTATATTATTATTTGTGCCCTGGTCCTATAAGAGCTCTTTGTCACTTCCCACAAGCCTGGTTTGACAAAAGCTCACACTCTTTTTTTAATAAATATATTGTTTAGTGTGTGTGTGGCAGGCTTACAATGATGGCAAAAAACAACATTTGAGTGTGCTGACCCTGGTGGTAGAGAGGGTACGCAGCTGGAGGTTGAATGTTTAAGGGGTTACGGGACTATAAAACGTTTGGGAAACAAACGCAAATGCCAGTTTGTGTCTTATTTATGCTTAATTTACGAATATGTATTGTTTTTCAGATAATGCATAGAGCCCTGAGTTGATTAGACCATGCTATAATTTAACACATTTGCCACTAGCAATGTGTTCATTTGCAAGTAGAAATGTGTTCAACATCCACTGAAGTAGCTTGCAAATGTACAAGATAGCTACAGTAGTTGCCATGGTAACCAAACAAAGAGACTTGCTAGCTTATTTATGTATTTATGTTACTCAAGTAAAAGTGAAAGTCACCCAGTAAAATACTGCTTGAGTAAAAGTCTAAAAGTATTTGTTATAAACATATTTAAGTATCAAAAGTAAATGTAATTACTAAAATATACTTAAGAATCAAAAGTAAAAGTATAAATCAATTCAAATTCCTTATATTAAGCAAAGCAGATGGCACGATTTTCTTGTTTATAACATTTACAAATAGTCAGGGGCACATTCCAACACTCAGAAATCATTTACAAATTATGCATTTGTGTTTAGTGAGTCCACCAGATCAGAGGCAGTAGGGATGGCCACGTGTTCTCTTGATAAGTGCATGAATTGGACCATTTTCCTGTCCTGCCAAGCATTCAAAATGTAAGAAATACTTTTGGGTGTCAAGGAAAATGTACGGAGTAAAAAGTACATCATTTTTCTTTAGGAATGTAGTGAAGTAAAAGTGGTCAAAAATATAAATAGTAAAGTAAAGTACAGATAGGTACCCATAAAAACTACTTATAGTATTTTAAGTATTTTTTTTACTTAAGTCCTTTACACCACTGAACAATACCAATACTGTTTTCAATTCAACTTTTGCTTTCAAAAACATGTCAAAATTAACTATAGCCATTGAATTCTACCATGCAAACATACAGTGCGTTATTTGAGCAACAAGGCCCGAGGGGGTGTGGTATATGGCCAATATACCATGGCTAAGGGTTGTTCTTACGCTCGACGCAACACGGAGTGCCTGAATACAGCCCTTAGCCTAGGTATTTTGGCCATATACCACAAACCCCAAAGGTACATTATTGCTATTATAAACTGGTTACAAAGTAATTAGAACAGTAAAAATAAATGTGTGGCTCAGTCGGTAGAGCATGGCGCTTGCAACGCCAAGCGTCGTGGGTTCGATTCCCGCTGGGGCCACCCATATGTAAAAGTAGTGGCCCCAGCCGACTTGTAAGTCGCTTTGGACAAAAGCGTCTGCTAAATGGGATATATTATTATATTATATTATTATTAAATGTTTTGTCATCCCCCTGGTATACGGTCTCATATATTAAGGCTTTCAGACAATCAGCATTCAGGGTTCGACCACCCAGTTTATAAAGGGAAATAATGCACACTCTAGAATGTCCTTCAAGCCAATCAGAAAGGAGTATTTAACAATGTTATGGTATAATGAGACCCAATAAGAAGATGTTCTGTTGTTTGTAAGCTCCACCTCAATTGAAATAACACAATTTAAAGTTTTAACATGTAGTACCAATACATAATATAATATTGGAACATCATTAGGAAAATCTGATTTCTAATAGTAATGTTTTGATTTGACAGAAACTGCCAGGTCACCCACAGGACGGCCTCTCACAGCCAACTACACTGAAGGACATCAAAGTATAAGGAGGACATCCAGTTGAACGGGTGTGAAAAGAAAGAAATCCCATCATACACTTGGAATCACACAGGTTCTCCCTCTACAGCAAATTACTCGTCAGAAGATAACTGGTTTGATTATCAAGCACAACCAAGCGTATTTCTATTTTTTTGTGCTGATAATTCATATTTAACTGTCACTTTTTGAGAGTACACTATGAATTGTTAATATTTTCATTTTGGTTTCTCTAGCTTTAAATGTCTCCAATCTAAATATTATAAATGTTGATGTCTGTGCATTTTTATATGAGCAATATTCAAACGGTGCTTTTTGTTTCCTGACATTTGACCAATACCATACTGGAACAGAAAGTATTAATGTAACTGCTCTATTTTTGGAATTTGTTAACGTTAGTTAAAATTAGACTACAGATTCAGTGGTTTCAGTTGAATGGAAGTCTGTTCAGAGGGCCGAGCCGATCCAGTCAAGCCAACTCACCTAGTGGCTTAACAGGATTTTGAGATTGCTATCTGCCATATAGGATTACAAGGAGATAATTGTGAGTAAATCAAATCAAATCAAATTGTATTTGTCACATGCGCCGAATACAACAGGTAGACCAGGTAGACCTTACAGTGAAATGCTTACTTACAAGACCTTAACCAACAATGCAGTTTTAAGAAAAATACATGTTGAGTAAAAAATAGATAAGTATAAAATAATAAATAAAAGTAACAAATACTGCTGATAATGGTGAATATGTTTGATACTCTGCATCTGAGTATGTCTCATAAGGACTCAACCTCTTTAACCACATTCTTAGAACTTTAGGACTATTCTATTTAATATTTACCTGCATTGACTTGTTAAACAGCCTTTAAAGGAACACAATGATAACAGAACGTGAGCAAAAAATCATTAGTGTGGCGAGAGACAATCCAATGGACTTTTTGGAAGTAGGCTAGTGTTGTATTTTCTAAAATATATTATTATTTTGACCTGTAGATTTGTTACTGAGAAACCTTTTTTATCTGCTTATTTGACTTGATGTGTTGCGGTTAGAAGTTGTCCAGTGATTTTTATTTTTAATGATTGTGTAATCTTATAAGAAGTGTTTTTCACTCAAATGATACAGTATATTGTTAAGTATAATCATTGTATACACAGTACCAGTCAAACGTTTTGACACACCTACTCATTCAAGGGTTTTATTTAGTTTTACTATTTTCTACATTGTAGAATAATTGTGAAGACACCAAAGCTATGAAATAACACATATGGAATCATGTAGTAAGCAAAAAAGTGTTAAACAAATCAAAATATATTTCATATTTGAGATTCTTCAAAGTAGTCATCCTTAACCTTGACAGCTTTGCACACTCTTGGCATTCTCTCAACCAGCTTCAAAAGGCAGTCACCTGGAATGCATTTCAATTAACAGGTGTGCCTACTTAAAAGAACAAGTCCATATTATGGCAAGAACAGCTCAAATAAGCAAAGAAATTACAGTCCATGATTACTTTGAGACATGAATGTCAGTCAATGCAGAACATTTCAAGAACTTTGAAAGTTTATTCAAGTGCAGTCACAAAAACCATCAAGCTTTATGATGAAATTGGTTCTCACGAGGACCGCCACAGGAAAGGAAGGCCCAGAGTTACCTCTGCTGCAGAGGATAAGTTCATTGGAGTTACCAGCCTCAGAAATTGCAGCCGAAATAAATGTATCAGAGTTCAAGTAACAGACACGTCTCAACATCAACTGTTCAGAGGAGAAATCACTACTAAAGGACACCAATAATAAGAAGAGACTTGCTTGGGCCAAGAAACACGAGCAATGGACATTATAATTTGTGGAATCTGTCCTTTGATGAGTCCAAATTTTAGATTTTTCATTCCAACCGACGTGTCTTTGTGAGACGCAGAGTAGGTGAATGGATGATCTCCACATGTGAGGTTGTGCATGGAGGTGGTGGCGTGATGGTGCTTTGCTGGTGACACTGTCGGATTTATTTTGAATTCAAGGCACACTTAACCAGCATGGCTACCACAGCATTCTACAGCGATACGCTATCCCATCTGGTTTGCACTTAGTGGGACTATCATTTGTCAATGACCCAACACACCTCCAGGCTGCGTAAGGGCTATTTGACCAAGAAGGAGAGTGATGGAGTGCTGCATCAGATGACCTGGCTTCCACAATCACCTGACCTCAATCCAATTGAGATGGTTTGGGATGAGTTGGACTACAGAGTGAAGGAAAAGCAGCCAACAAGTGCTCAGCATGTGGGAACTCCTTTAAGACTGTTGGAAAAGCATTCCAAGTGAAGCTGTTTAAGAGCATACCAAGAATGTGCAAAGCTGTCAAGGCAAATGGTGGGAATCTAAAATCTATTGAACACTTTTGTTACTACATGATTTCTTTTATAATTTTGATGTATTCACTATTATTGTAAAATGCAGAAAATAGTAAAAATAAAGAAAGACCCTGGAATGAGTTAAGTGTCCAAACTTTTGACTGGTACGGCTTGTCATACTCTGTAATGAAGGACAATCATAGTTTTATAAAACGGTTTGTAGACATTGTTTGGACAAATTCTCAGATACTGTGAACAACTGCACCGGGTAATCTGGTAAACTAAATTGAGATAAATGCTCTCTGTTATCTTATTCATGAACATGTTACACCACAGACACAATCCAGTAACATACAGAAATCACACAGATCCGTTTAGAAAGCAAGACAAAAGGCCCAATGTTGAGATCCTCCATTAAAGTACTGTGAATGACAGATGTCAAAATCCACAGTCCCAAGCCCTATCACACAATCAAACCATAATTAATACATAAATCATCTCTACATTTATGCATTATTATTGTACATCATGAAACATTGATAGACAATTTCTGTTCAATTTTCAGTGTAAGAGTGAAACAGCTGTAGCCATAAAAACCATAGTATATTGTAGCACATATCACGTAGCACAGGAACGAGTCACCTCAAAATAAATCCCACTTATTGCATATCCAGTCTTA
The DNA here is from genome assembly GCF_036934945.1 of Oncorhynchus masou masou. Lineage (NCBI taxonomy): Eukaryota > Metazoa > Chordata > Actinopteri > Salmoniformes > Salmonidae > Oncorhynchus > Oncorhynchus masou. Next base: position 34,121,632 of record NC_088232.1, read on the forward strand.
AAAATTTCACATATATTGGACTCTTGTGTTTGTGTACATACAGTATAGTAAATATACCACTCATTCTTCAAGGCAAGAAGCAGTAGACTATCCCGCAGCTTTCTCTAGAGTTGGGCTAAAACAGTTTTCTGCTGCTTGGAATCAGTTCCGCTTCTTCTGCCGTGCACCCACCTCTTCCTGATGCTCTGGAACACACTGGAACCCAATCAGCATTCCCATGATAGAGAAACCTGGAGAGGTGAGAGGATGCAATGGGTTTACTCCGCAATAACAGACACCAGCAGCACAAGATCTGAGCAAGTTCCATCAGACAAAACATTTAGTTGAGCGATGCACCTTATGTACCTGGTAGTTTGATGATTTGTTACTGGTTTTAACAAAACAAGCTCACCATTTGATCAGATGGGATTATAGAGCTGCAGTACATACTCGCCACAATGAGAGGTGCCATAACGCCAATGGTCAGAGGTGCCGTTTTGTAGATGAAGGCTTCAGACAGGAAGTGTCCCAGAGCCAGTACAAATGTCCACAGGGTGATGTGATAGAGCCTACATGAAGCGACAACAACTATTTAAGATAACTCCCACAGAACACAAATCACAGTTTATGCACTCACTGTTGCATTAACAGACAACAGTGCAAGGATGCAGGAAATCTCTTACGTTTTGTTCTGAATGTCCATGGCACACGCGCAGCGGATAATTGACGACAACAATGTCCAGATTCCAAATGTTCTTGCTTGGAGGCCATTTACTGTAAAAAGGAAGCAGAACCTACAAGTTATATGAATTCCTTGCACCTTGGAGGAGACTGAGCACACTGCTGTTGTAAAGGTTCTGTGATGTAGACAAATCAATGTGTAACCCAGTCTTATACACAGGCATAATAACATCCTACAGGTTGGAACAAAATCCTGCACCCACACCCACCCTTGCACGGTAAGATCAGTCATGGCCTGCTTTAGAGAGTGTTGCAATCCCGTGTAGAAACTACTCACCAAACTCTGGTGTCCCCGTGTAGAGTTTCTCAGAGAGGAAGCTGTGATCTCTGAAACTCTGGACGGTGTTTCCCATGGCAATGACAGACACCATGACCAACCAACTCCGCAGAACATTCAGAAAACGACTCATCCTTGCCTTCTGTGGGATGCACCTGCCAGACACATTGGCTGAGAGTAAGGGGCAGACAGCATAGCACTTTGCAAAAATGAACAAGAAAATAACAGCTTCATTCTGCTTGTTATAGCTCGGGTGAATGCTACAGTATCTGTCAGGTTGCAAGAACCACCATGGTCGTGGTACTATAGCTAACGTTAGCTACAACAGCAACCATCATTGCCAGCGCGATACAAACACAATGATGTATGTGTCTAACTTACCTTCTACGATAGTGATACGACAGTGATCAGCGAGTCGAAATCAATAGACATATAATATCAACATGTCTGTTAAAACATTGCTAATGTTTGGAGATTGAGAATACCGTGTGAACTGTACTGTCGCTCAATAACTAGCTGATATGGACATTCAATTTGGCCAATTATAGAGCTCAGAGGATGGCTTCATCATCGTCCCATTCATCACAATGGGTCGTTCGACTGGTAACGTGCTTTTAGGTTCCGCCTATTTCGCGCATTCCACCAATCATTACAACACAAACCACAGTTGCGACTGTGGGCGCGATTGATTTAGCTCGCCTGGTGCTCACGGCCACAGGAGACGAAGTGGCGACGATTCACATTCTTACTATAAAAATTAAAACACCAAAAATCTATTATATTACTTTATCAATTGTTTTAATACTATGCTAATGTATTTCGTCTTGAATATTCCAAAGCATTCCCTGTGTGACATTCTCTGACCAAATGCTCCGATTCAGTAGTACATTGCAGGCATTGGAATGCCCAAGTCCGTTTTTATCCCTCAATAAAAACATTGGAATTCTTATTTTACGATGCATATTTGGAATTATAGAAATTCTTAACAAATTGGAAGTTGTGTGGCCAAAAACGTCACGTGCTAGAGGACAGTGCGCATGCTCTCGTCATTGGTTGCCAGTCAGTTGTTGTAGTTACAAATAGGCTAGCTACAGGAAGACTTTTTATGATGGCTAGCTAGCTAACTGTGGTTCTTCGAATACATAAGTTTATCCTATGCTGAAGAGTTGGGTATGTTTATATGGTAGTTTTACGACTGTCATGATTTATAACCTGAATGTTAGCTTGCTCTCTCAATGAAACATATAGTTTGTATTACACCACAGTAAAGCTAGGTAGCTAACGTGCCAACCTTATTACCTAATTTAGCTATCTAGCTAACGTTAGCTAAGTAGCTAACCAATCTCAGATGTTGCAGAAACTTCCTAGATGGCTGGTATCATGAGCTAGTAATAACTATGTAACATAGCTAGCGTTAGCTGTAATAGCAACACACAACATATTTTACATTGTTAGGGCTAGGTGTTTGACGGTCTATGATTCAGCTTGTTTCTGGGCAGTGCTAATATGGCCTCATAATATTAATTTATGCATGGTTATTATTGATAAGTTAACTAAATTCCAGACAGCATTGTATTCTTCAGTATGAAAATGCTGTGTTTTAACTGGACTGATATTTCAACAGTAGACGGTGAGAGCTGGAAATGCCCACCTTCATAACCCCAGATACCTGACTCAAAGCAGATTTCGTCAGGAGGTACTTCCCCCTTCACTGTGGTGGAAATGCCAACTGTGATCCGGGATAAAGAGGATTCAGAGTCCTCAGAGGATGAGCAAGAGTAAGTGGCTGTTCTGATTAAGTGTTTCTAATGGTTTTGTTACATTTCCTTCTAGTTGTAAAAAGCAACATTAGTGTGCTAAGTAACACAGAAAAATACACAGATCAATGTTTAAACTCATTGCCACCACTGAGATCCTATTAAATTCAAATAGTTCTAGTATGTAATTCCATGCAACAATAATTAACACTAAGAACAGATCCCTGTATGATCTAAATATACTGTAAAAAGTTTCAATATGTGGTTAAACTTAGTTAACTAGAGCTTACCATGCAATCTAAATTAAGCCTGGCTTATTTGGTGTCTATAAATGTGATAAATTTGGCACTTAAATAGCCTGGCACCTCAAGTATGTCCTTAAATAGAACATGCACTACCACAGCAGAAGAGGCCAAGAAGTTCACGGTCTTGTCTTCATCTAGTCCTGAATTCAAATTTCATTAGGCTACTAAACTCTTTGGCAACTAATTAATCTGCAAATGCACCTTAGATCATTCTCATACATGGTCATCAGAGACTAAAATGTATTATTTATGTAAAGTGTCTTGAGTGCCCGACAAATCTCCCTCAAGACATGCAATAGGCCTACATAATTAGGCACTGCTTGCTTAATATTGGACTGACACCTATGACTTGAGCCTATATTAGGTAGATACTGGGTTATTACTGGTGGTGATGCTGCAGGGCACTAGCCTAACTATTACATCTCATTAAAGCTCACTATTCTAGTGGCAGTTTTGTCTGACATGTCTAAACACCTTAGCCAGGAGCAGGTATTGTTTACTACCGCACCCAACCTTATCTAGAATGGTCAAGTCTGATAGTTCTTCTCCAGTAGCATGCCAGCTTAAGTATGGATTTACATTAGTAAAATATGTCTAGCTCTTCAACATCACATTTGCAACTTTTCTGTTTACACTATCCTTACTTTATCCTTGGATGTAGTAAATCATATTGCACACAATGTTGCCCACTTGATTAATGCAACGATTCAGAAATACTCTGAAGTTCTCTGAATTCCTTGGAGGAGACTGAGCGGTTGTTGTAAAGGTCCTGTGATGTAGACAAATCAATGTGTAACCCAGTTTTATACACAGGCATAATAACAACATCCTACAGGTTTTGGCTAACAGACCAAAAATACTGTCTACTGGTATTAAGGTAATTTTTGCAGGGACATGTGTTGTGGGGCAGCAATTTTCGTTACACTATAGCACTCAATGGCATAGATGTGCCCCACACTATCTCCGGTGGTAGTGGGTGAAATGTCTCTCAGAGATTTGAATCTAGATCCGACTCTTTACACTACAAAAATATATTTCCTGGGACTAGTATGTGTTGTGTAAAGAGGCCCTTATCTCCGCCATGGTCACCTCACCGATAGAACCAGACACAGCCAACCTATCAGATATTTTCAGTGCAATGTTACCAGAGTGTTTGTTACTTGACAGGTTTGTTATTGTTCAGTATCCATGAGACTGTGTGGCTCGACCACTCTCTGCTCCGCTATTGTAAACACCTTGTCAGATTGCGTTCCACCACCCTAAGGGTAGCATCATCAGGACTCTAAACTCAACATAATGAGACATTAAAGTCATTTTGGAAAGGGTTTACAGCTTTTGGCTAATGGTATGCCGTGTTTTAGATACTCTTCCCTCTCATTTAGGTTCTTGTTTTATTGGACTTTATATGGGTATTTTGTCGCCCATATTTTATTTTTTGAGCTTAAAGTATAAACTCTACTCTTGAGTAGCTTGACCCTGCATGACCCTCTCAATGTAAGAATACTTTATTGATCTGTTTTTCTGTCTCATCAGGGACCATCCTTGCATTGCCTGGAGTGGCCTCAGCAGGAAGATCCCAGTCCTGGTGTTCTTTGCTGAAGCCATCGTCTCTAAAGATGGAAACATCCGTTCTGTTGGAGGTACGATGTCCATAAGAAACATTCTAAAGATATGAGAGTATATAATTTGGTTGAATTCATATCCTGGCCCAATCCTTTAATTTCTGTTGAATGATAATGTTATGTTCATATTCTGTCTTTAGAACGGTATAACCTGGCCTTCAAGATTGTGCGTACAGAGAGCCGGCTGGTTCGTGGCTTACTGACCACTCATGGATTCCATGAGGTATTACATGAAATCTCATTCTGATTCACTTGCACATACAGTACCAGTCAAAAGTTTGAACACACCTACATTTTCTTTATTTGGACTATTTTTCTACATCAAAAAAGTGTTACACAAATCAAATATATTTTATATTCTTCAAAGTAGCTATCCTTTGCCTTGATGAGAGCTTTGCACACTCTTGGCATTCTCTTATCCATCTTCATCTGGAATGCTTTTCCAACAGTCTTAAAGTAGTTCCCACATATGCTGAGCACTTGTTGGTTGCTTTTCCTTCACTCTGCGGTCCAACTCATCCCAAACCATCTCAATTTGGTTGAGGTCGGGTGATTGTGGAAGCCAGGTCATCTGATGCAGCACTCGCCTTCTTGGTCAAATAGCCCTTACACAGCCTGGAGGTGTGTTGGGTCATTGTCCTGTTGAAAAACAAATGATAGTCCCACTAAGCACAAACCAGATAGGATGGTGTATCGCTGCAGAATGCTGTGGTAGCCATGCTGGTTAAGTGTGCCTTGATTTCAATATAAATCACAGACGGTGTCACCAGCAAAACACCCCCACATCATCACATCTCCTACTCCATGCTACACGGTGGGAACCACACATGCGGAGATCATCAGTTTACCTCCTCTGCGTCTCACAAAGACACGTCAGTTGGAACCAACATCCGAACAAAGGACAGATTTCCACCGGTCTAATGTCCATTGCTCGTGTTTCATGGACCAAGCAAGTCTCTTCTTATTGGTGTCCTTTAAGAGTGGTTTCTTTGCAGCAATTTGACCATGAAGGCTTGATTTACACAGTCTCCACTCAACAGTTGATGTTGAGATGTGCCTGTTACTTGAACTCTGTAAAGCATTTTTTTGGGCGGCAATTTCTGAGGCTGGTAACTCTAATGACCTTATCCTCTGCAGCAGAGCTAACTCTGGGTCTTCCATTCCTGTGGCGGTCCTCATACGAGCCAGTTTCATCAAAGCACTGGATGGTTTTTGCGACTGCACTTGAAGAAACTTTCAGAGTTCTTGACATTTTCCGAATTGACTGACCTTAAAGTATTGATGGACTGTTGTTTCTCTTTGCTTATTTGAGCTGTTGTTGCCGTAATATGGACTTGTTCTTTTACCAAATAGGGCTATATTCTGTATACCACCCCTACCTTGTCACAACACAACTGATTGGCTCAAAGGGGGAAAAAAATCAACTATTTAACTTTTAACAAGGCACACCTGTTAATTGAAATGCATTCCATGTGTCTACCTGAAGCTGGTCAAGAGTGTGCAAAGCTGTCATCAAGGCAAAGGGTGGCTACTTTGAAGAATCTCAAATAATAAAATATATTTTGATTTGTTTAACACTTTTGGTTACTACATGATTCCATATGTGTTATTTAATTCGTTTTTATGTCTTTTCTATTATTCTACAATGTAGAAAATAGTAAAAATAAAGAAAAACCCTTGAATGAGTTGGTGTGTCCAAACTTTTGACTGGTACTGTATGTTCCTCTCTGTCATGTGTTGTAAGGGGATAGGTCTGTTTTTTCCTGACTGACAGTCTGTCAAAGCCTGGAAATGCACGCACGGACAAAGTTGGCCCAGTATAGTGTTAATCCTGTTTCACAAGAGCACACTCCCCATTATTGCTTCATCCAAGCACTTACTATTAATTCATATTTTTTTGTTCACTTCAATGCCACTTGACTCCCACTAAACCCATCATCAAAGACATGCTAGTGTCTGCCACATCATCCCAGAGCCAAAGTTTAATAACCCTCTATTGCAAACATCTGGCTTTCTCATAGCAGTTTGTGCTGGCCCATGTCAAACCTGCCTCTTCACAAAGGAGCGCAGAAGGGTATGAATAAAACAAAACATATATAAATTACTATGATTGTGATTAAAATAGCTGGTGAGCTGGCTTCCCTTTGAGATGATTTGAAGGTAGAGATTAGTGGCTGAGTATCGGATCTAAGCCTCGGATCCATCTTTATCAAGCCGTCAGATGTGATGCATATCAAACAGGAACTGTGGTATTCAACAGTAACTGTGCAAACCTTGTGTTTGCACCAAGGCTATATTTTTCCTGTTATGATGTCCTTTAATTTTCTTAACGATTTCCCCTGCCTTTGCGTATTGTTTGGTCTTACTGTGAGTACTGCCCCTGAATAGTCTGAAGTACATAACTGAGATCTGAGCTTGACTGGAAGGACTGTTTTTCAGATCCATCCAAACAGTAATGACTTCAACCTCATGTGGACGGGGTCTCACCTCAAGCCTTACCTCCTACGCAGCCTTCAAGACTTCCAGAAGGTCAACCACTTTCCCAGGTACGACTGTGCCCAACTGTACACAGAGTGGAGTCACTTTAGCCTGCTGCAGTTCCTGATGTAAAAATTCACACTGCTTCTTTGTTTTAAGCCCCTTCAATTCGACCTTGTGTTTGTCTTTCACAGGAAAACATTTTATTTGAACAAGTGCCTTTCTAAAACATGAAATGAATCAAACTGTCATGCAGAGTAGTCTTGTTGCCATTGTGTTTGTACAAGCTCTTATTTCTATCAGCATCCAAGCAGTAGAGAACTCAAGCATTTCGAGCTGAAAGGTCAATGGCCCTGTTCATTTCCAGGTCATATGAACTGACGCGCAAAGATCGGCTGTATAAAAACATCCAGCGGATGCAGCAGTCTCACGGCTTTAAAAACTTCCACATCGTCCCTCAGACCTTTGTGCTTCCCTCAGAGTACCAGGAGTTCTGTAGTAAGTCCTGCTTGTCTGTTAACATCTATTGACTCTCATTACTGTAAACACAATAAGCCACAATGTTTCTCCGCTAGTCTTTCTCACAGCACGCCACTCTTCCCCGCCTTCTCTGCCTCATCCCAGGTTCTTTCGTCAAGGACCAGGGCCCCTGGATCATTAAGCCAGTAGCATCTTCAAGAGGACGAGGGATCTACCTGGTCAGCAATGTAAGGGATACACCATAGGAAGAACAGTGCACTGTTAGTGTTACTTTTGGTAATTTAGTGTATAACACAGTATGTGGACACCTGCTCGTCGAACATCTCATTCCAAAATCATGGGCATTTATATGGAGTTGGTCCCCCCCCTTTGCTGCTATAACTGCCTCCACTCTTCTGGGAAGGCTTTCCACTCGATGTTGGAACATTGCTGCGGGGACTTGCTTCCATTCAGCCACGAGCATTAGTGAGGTTGGCACTGATGTTGGGCGATTAAGTCGGTGTTCCAATTCATTCCAAAGGTGTTCGATGGGGTTGAAGTCAGGGCTCTGGCCAGGCCAGTCAAGTTCTTCCATACTGATCTCGTCAAACCATTTCTGTATGGACCTCGCTTTGTACACGGGGGCATTGTCATACTGAAACCGGAAAGGGCCTTCCCCAAACTGTTGCCATAAAGTTGGAAGCACAGAATTGTCTAGAATGTTATTTTATGCTGTAGCGTTAAGATTTACATTCACTAAATCTAAGGGGCCTAGCCCTAACCATGAAAAACAGCCCCAGACCATTATTCCTCCTCCACCAAACATTACACTTGGCATTGGGGCATGTTGTGTTCTCCTGGCATCTGCCAAACCCAGACTGACAGATGGTGACGCGTGATTCATCACTCCAGAGAACGCGTTTTCACTGAGTCCAATGGTGCCGAGCTTTACACCACTCCAGCCGACACTTGGCATTGTGCATGGTGATCTTATTCTTGTGTGCGGCTGCTCGGCCATGGAAACCCATTTCATGAAGCTCCCGACGAACAGTTCTTGTGCGGACGTTGCTTCCAGAAGGCATTTTGGAACTCGGTAGTGAGTGGTGCAACCGAGTACAGACAATTTTTATGTGCTTCTGCACTCTGCAGTTCCGTTCTGTGAGCTGGTGTGGCCTAACACTTCCTGGCTAAGCCCGTGTTGCTCCTAGACGTTTCCACTTCACAAGACAGCACTTGTGGTTGACTGGGGCAGCTCTATCAGGGCAGAAATTTGACAAACTGACTTTTTGAAAAGGTGGCATCCTATGATGGTGCCACGTAAAGTCACTGAGCTCTTCAGTAAGGCCATTATACTGTCAATGTTTGTCTATGGAGATTGCATGACTGTGTGCTCTATTTTATACACCGGTCAGCAACGGGTGTGGCTGAAGGGTTGTCTACATGCTTTTGTGTATATACAGTGCCTTCAGAATGTATTCAGACCCCTTGACTTTTTCCATATTTCGTTACTTTACAGCCTTATTCTAAAATGTATTAAATAGTTTTTTCTCCCCTTATCAATCTACACACTGTATCCCATAATGTCAAAGCAAAAACATGTTTTTAGAAATGTTTGCTAATTTATTAAAACTAAAAATGGAAATATCATTTACATTTTGTTACATTACTGCCTTCTTTTACATTTTGTTACTTTACTGCCTTCTAAAATTGATTAAATCATCCCCCCCCCCCCAATCTACAAACAATACCCCATAATAACAATGCAAAAACTGTTTTATTCTAGCAAATTAATAAAAAATTAAAAAACATATTACATTTACATAAGTATTCAGACCCTTTACTCAGTACTTTGTTGAAGCAAAGTGATTACAGCATCAAGTCTTTCTTTGGGATGATGCTTACAAGTTTGGCACCCCTGTATTTGGGGAGTTTTTCCCATTATTCTTTGCAGATCCTTTCAAGCTCCGTCAGGTTGGATGGGGAGCATCGCTGTACAGCTATTTTCAGGTCTCTCCAGAGGTATTCAGTCAAGTCCGGGCTCTGGCTGGGACACTCAAGGACATTCAGAGACTTGTCTCCCAGTCCCTGCTGCTGAAAAACATCCCCCCACAGTATGATGTTGCCCCCACCATGCTTCACCTTAGGGATGGTGCCAGGTTTCCTCTAGATGTGTAGCTTGGCATTCTGGCCAAAGAGTTCAATCTTGGTTTCATCAGACCAGAGAATCTTGTTTCTCATGGTCTGAGAGTCATTCGGTGCCTTTTGGCAAACTCCAAGCGGGCTGTCATGTGCCTTTTTGTTGAGGAGTGTCTTCTGTCTAGCCACTCTACCACAAAGGCCTGATTGGTGGAGTGCTGCAGAGATGGTTATCTTTCTAGAAGGTTCTCCCATCTCCACAGAGGAACTCTAGAGCTCTGTCAGAATGACCATCAGGTTCTTGGTCACCTCCCTGACCAAGGCCCTTCTCCCCCGATTGCTCAGTTTGGCCCACTCTAGGAAGAGTCTTGGTGGTTCCAGACATCTTCCTTTAAAGAATGGAGGCCACTGTGTTCTTGGGGACCTTCAATGCAGAAATATTTTGGTACCCTTCCCCAGATCTGTGCCATGACACAATCCTGTCTTGGCGCTTTACAGACAATTCCTTGTACCTCATGGCTTGGTTTTTGCTCTGACATGCACTGTCAACTGTGAGACCTCATAGACAGGTGTGTGCCTTTCCAAATCATGTCCAATCAATTGAATTTACCACAGGTGGACTCCAATCAAGTTGTAGTAACATCTCAAGGAGGATCAAGGGAAACAGGAGCTCAATTTTGAGTCTGATAGCGAAGGGTCTGAATACCTATGTAATTAAGGTATTTCTGTTTTTTTCTTTTTAATAGATTTGCAAAAAAATGTATGAACCTTGTTTCACTTTGTCATTATGGGGTATTGTGTGTAGAATGTGGAGGATTTAATTAAAAAAAAATACATATTAGAATAAGGCTGTAACGTAAAAAAAATGTAGAAAAAGTAAAGGGTTCTGAATGGTGTCCAAATGCACTGTAAAGTGTAGATACACTCCCCTTAAGGCTACGTGAGGATAATAGCCTGAGGGATCTCAGGTTGTAAATGAAACAATATGGCAGTTACTTGCGGGAGGGGGTGGATTCTGTTGAAAAATTAAGTATAAAACAATGTGTGTCATAGACATTAAGCACTGTTGAGTAAATCACACACTTCAAGGCTTTGGAAGAGCTCCAGAAGGTTCTCTGACTTGGACAACCTATAAACATGCTTTTTCTTCTGGGGTATTTTTATGAAACAGTGGAAAGAATGTCAGGGTGATATTTAGAAAGAAGGATGTTAATTTTGGGGGTTTTCTCTGAACTGTAGCCAGCCCGACGGTTAGGAGCTCTCCACCTCCCTCACCCCTCCCCGGCTTCACCACCTGCAACACATTTCAGACTCATAAATGACCCCACTCCTCTGATAGACTGCTGTACAGGATGGGTTTTCTCTTTGAATGGCCAATTTCATGTGTCTGACTTGATCATACTGGACCTGGTCCATTATACAGTGAGCTCCAAAAGTATTGGAGCAGTGACAAAAAAAATAGTTTTGGTTCTGTACTTTGGCTCTGTACTCTTGAATGAATCGTGACTAATGATGAGTGAGAAAGTTACAGCCGCATAAATATCATACCCCCCCCCAAAAATGCTAACCTCCTCTGTTGTGTTGGTGAGCGGTTAGCATGTTTTGGGATTATGATGTTTGTGCATCTGTGTCTAACTTTCTCTCCCATCATTATTCACGATTCATTCAGAACTATCAGCAGTCATGGTAGCATGTTTAGTGTTTAGAAACATATTCTTTTCTTATTTACAATAAAACTGACTCCAATGACACAAAACATTATTTACCATTCATTTCTATTGGGCACAAAATAATCTGAAACGCATCCCAAAAAAAGAGCAATGCTTCCAACAAGCTTGATGTAATCATTGCGTGCTAGGAATATGGGACAAAATACTTAACTTTTGACTACTTTAATACACAAGTGAATTTGTCCCTATACCTTTGTACAAAAAGTGCTGTAATTTCTAAACGGTTCACCCTGTATGGATGAAAATACCCTCATTAAAGCTGACAGTCTGCACTTTAACCTCCCATAGTCATTGTATAATTTCAGTGTGTCACTGTCAAATGCTTTTGGAGCTCACTGTATGTGTAATCTAATGATTGATGTGTTATTTAGCCTAACGTATGATCCTTATCCTACAAAGCCTACCCAGATTCCAATGGATGAGAACATCTTAGTTTCTCGCTACATCAATAACCCATTACTGATTGACGGTGAGTTTTTCCCCTTCAAGTGTTGTCAAATCAGTTACTTATGCAGATGAAGACAGTAGTTAGAAAAGCAGTAATGTTGTATGTATGTTTAATACATTTTTTGCAGACTTCAAGTTTGATGTGCGGTTGTATGTGCTGGTGACATCATATGATCCACTCACTATCTATCTCTATGAGGAGGGCCTGGCCAGGTGAGCTGTGTACTGGATCTTTACTTTGTGTTATGCAAACAATGTCCAGTTACATTTGAATCATTTAGCAGGAGCTCTCATCCAGGAACATTTAGGGTTTAAAGTGTTGCTCAAGGGCACATCGACATATTTTTCACCTAGTCGGCTTGAGGATTCGAAACGGCGACCTTTTGGTTACTGCCCCAACACCTTTAACTGCTAGGCTACCTGCCACCAATGATTATATATGGGACATCTAATCTCCATTAGCTCGGTCATTGAAGTGTGTATTGGGTCAAAAGGGTCCATGTTGGATAGTGGCTTTGGAATTATTTCCTGTCCTCATGAAAGTAGTGAAGAAAAGTATCAACTGTAGTTAGGAAGTTACCACGCAATGACCAGTAGAGGGCGGTCTAAACGTTTCTATCTGCCACTGATGTATAGTACGGTTTGGTGGGGCTTTCAAACAAAGCTCTCCATTGTCTCCATGGTCCAATGAGATAATCAAATGCTCTTTGCTCAGACTTGGACCCTGATAAGCAGGGAGACAGATCTCTGTTTCAAATTGTTTTACAGATCTATTAAACATGAATGATATTGTGCTGTAATTATCTTATGAGTCTCAGATGTAAATCTGCAATGACAGACTTAAAATGAGTGTCCCACAGCTGCAATGCTATTTGCAACATTTAGTTATTTTCTTGTTATCATATTAGATCAACAATTGTCCTGTGTCTTTACCTGGAGCCTGCTGTAATACTGTATTCATTCATCATTAAGATTGGCTGGGCTCATGTGGGGTTGGGGGCAGCGATGGGTGGATGATGCATACTGATTGGCTCATCTCGGCTAGGCTTGATGGATGTGCTGCAATGCGTGAGGCAATCAAACACAAACGCACAGGGCTGTTTAGCGCAGACCGTGCTTGATTATTAATGGAGGGCAATTAATCCTGGCTGAATTGCGAATACCACTTTAATCTTTGACATTCCATTTGGTTTGACTAGATTCGGGTACTCGCTGTATGCCAAGGAATTCTCAATATTCCACATGTGGTGTCAATCCTCTTTAATACATAGTACAGTATGGGGAACATATCTCCTTTACTAATAGACCCTCTAATGCTGTCAAAGGTCAATCATATGAATTGCTGTAAGTACTGTATAGTAACTTGTTGTGTATCCTCTGTAAGTTGTGTTTTTGGAAATTGTTTAATTGAACCAAAACTCTGCCTACAGGTTTGCCACTGTGAAGTATGACTGTGGCACAAAGAACATCAAGAACCAGTTCATGCATCTCACAAACTACAGCGTGAACAAGAAGAGCAGCGACTATGTCAGGTAACCTGGGATCTGCAGGGAACAATCACTTCTGTTCTCCTTCAGGAATCTCTAAGTTAATATGTAGCTTATTGACGGTGCATAGAATTGGGAAAACAGCAAATCGTACACGTTTTGGTTTTTGAATGGTATTTTCAGATGCTAGATAGATTCCCACTTTGGTTTTCTAATGACTATCTTTTCAACATTGTAGCATGAACTGTTTTGGAAAAAGCCAGACCGTTATATTTATTTTCTTCCTTTTCAGTTGTGATGACCCTGAAGTGGAGGATTATGGGAACAAATGGAGCATGAGTGCAATGCTGCGGTATTTGAAGCAGGAGGGAAAAGACACCACATGTGAGTAGTCTGAACTCTTCACTCTCCTTTGAACCTCCTCCCCTCCACCCTCTCCTGGCTCAGAATGTCCATGCTATTGTCCATGCACAGTCAAAGAAATGTTACTGTAGTTGAACCAGATTTAATCTTACACCCAGATCCCCACCCTTCTCTGTCAAAATGTTCAGTAGGGCAGAATCTACACGTCAACCTGTAACCACAGATTGTGTTAAAGATGTTGAGATATTCTAGCCAATTTGTGTCCAGTGTAACGTTCTTTAGGGTCCTGTGTGTAAAGTAGACTAGACTAACCTATGGCAGGTCTCAGACTGAGTGTCACCCTGCTCTCTGTTTCTGTGTTTTCCAGTGCTGATGAGTCAGGTGGAGGACCTGGTGATTAAGGCTGTGTTGAGTGCTGAGCTGCAGATAGCCACTGCCTGCAAGATGTTTGTGCCCCACAGGAACAACTGCTTCGGTAAGATTGTCTGTCACACTCTTGCCTTGTTGATGCTCAAGCTTTGAATATGTAGTATTCCATACCCTTTCATTTTCTCCTTCATTTCTTCGGTGCAGACTAGAGACATTCCCAAATCCGTCCTGCTCTCTGACAGTCCGGATGGTTTTGGAGTCAGCTTGTTGACCGAAGCAGGAATTTGTTTCCTTTTTTCTGTTGCCATTCAGGTCTGTCTGATTTAGGGTGACTGTTTTCTTGGCTGCTCCTGTGTAGCACCAGGCTCGCGTGAACTCCATTTTGGAGCCATTACTGATGTTAGTGTTGGCACTAATTGTCTTCCCTCTCTCGCTGGCGTTCTCTCCGAGACCTGGGGTTTGACTGCAGCCAGGTCTGCTGAGCATCCTCTGCCTTCTGTCTCCTTTTCGTTCTTGCACGCTGTCTCTCTCTCTGTCTCCCGTTCTCTTCCTGTTCTTGTCTGTAACTCTGTCTCTCTTTGCTTTGTGCTCTCACTGGTTAGAAAAGTAGAGAGCCCTGGCTGCACTTTTGACAAGCCACTGTAGACATAATAGACCCTGACTTGTGATTGTTTGGGCTGTAGGGGCTGTGTACCAGGGCAAAAAGCATGTTATCTGAGCATCGCTTGTGTAGAGATAATATCTGTGCCCCGATCGGCAGGCATCACCACAGGGCTTAACAGGCAGACGGGCCCAGGGTGTGAAATGTTCAGATGAAGGTGTTTGTGGGATGAGGTGGGGCCAGGGCGGCATGCCTTAATCCTGCCTTCGTACTTGCCTGATGAAAATTAGTCATTTTAGGGAAAGATGACAGTAGAGTGAGAGAATGTTGACACACCAATGAACTTACACACAACCTTGTGAGCATACACACGCACACACACACACTGTACACAGGCAAGTAGGCCCATCTATTTTGTTCTATACACAAAGCCAGTTGACTAATAAACATGCCCATTACCCTTTGTGATATCAGTTTACCGTCTAATGTGGTGTAATTTTGTTGTCTTCAGATCGCCTCAAGCTAGTTAATTATAAAATTCAGTGTCTGCTGGAGACTATTTCCAAAGCAAGACAGTGACAACTCTAGTCCTGACAATTCCAGAGGACCACCCTCGTCCTGCTACCTCTGTTCTCATCCTCATCTCAAGGTGGGCCTGTTGCTTTTTAAATATGTGACTGAGTGTCTGTGGAGACATGTACTGTATGAGCCAGTATAAAACATGAGTGCTGGGAGGCCAGGCCTGCCTCTGCTTCAGGGAGTCCAGTAATCACTGTGTGCTTTATCTTCTCTCGTAAATCATTTCAACCCAAACCACAGCTCTCTCAGCTCCTGTCGACGTCCTTCTCCTCTCTCTGCCTTCCTCTCCTCCTCCCACAATCTCCCAAACATGAATTCAATGGTAATTCATGCTCTGAAATGATCCAGCAATGTTGCCATGCACCAATTAGTAGGAAAACATTAGTAGGCTGTGATGTATCCGTTTAAATAATTGTGGGTAATGAGAGTGGTGTATGCGTCCCTAAAATAGGGCCTATTGTTCGGAGTTAACATGCAATCTCTGCCACTTCTGGACCACAGCCACACATGGCCATAAAGCGGGTTGTAATCTTAATTTGCAGCAAACTATTCCAAGCCTTTTTAGTGTCTTTAATACAATGTTTATTGTTTTCAAATGGGATTTGCGCTTTTTGCACAATTTGCTCTGCCTATCTTAACGAGCCTACTGTAACAAAATCCTTTAATACTCTGTCTCAGATGTGGGAAAGAGTAAAAACAACCATTTTTTCCCCCTTCTAACTTGCCTTGGTGAGTTGTGTGTTGGGGGAGGATGCCACCCATGCTGCTCTCTTTCCCACTATGCCTTATGATTAATGGATAGGCTTTTTACTGAGAGATGCTGATTAAGACATGTTTTGACTGAGATCTGATCTAGCCAAGCCAAAGGCTTATTTTGTTCAACACAAAACATTCCAATAACTGCTCATGTATTCCACAGAACATCTCTCATATCTACTACATAGTGTGGAATCCGCAATAGTTTATAAACAACTTTTAGTCTTACATTTGTCCGTAAATCAAACACTTTACTGTCCCAAAAATAGTGATTTTACGATGAGGATGATGTTTGGTTATTATGAAATTCTTTGCAAATCACTGGATTTAGCCTATGTTTTGAGCTGCTCATTTTTATCATAGTGCTTTTTTGTGTTACCCATGGAGATACAGCAGTTTTTATTTTATTGCATTCAGGGCGTCTTCGTGCCTTTGGCATCAAACTTGTTGCTCCTCTCTGTTTCTCTGGATTTACAATGTCAACTTAAGTGATTTATTTGAAAATGCTGCAATAATCCAATTTGTGATAAGTAACAATGAAACCCACTTCAAGAAGATGCTTTATGTTGTTGTTGTTATTGTGGGGCCCATGAACTGCATGGCCGGGGTGGGGAGATCATTGTTCTGGCGCTGTCTCTTGTGATGGAGTTTCCAACTGCGCCCATCCAATAGTAAAAAACACTCTTCTTGATCTTCGCATCACTTCTTCTTCATTTATTTATTTCCCTCCCTCGTTTAATGGGTGTTGTGGATGTTCTCCTCTCTCGCTGTGTTATGTCTGTTGTGGTTTCTCTGTGGCTGCGTTAACGGCACTCCCAGGCAGCGGTCGAGCAACAGAACAAACGCGTCTCGGCGCAAGCGGCTGCCGGCTCCAGGGGCTCATGGGGCAGCAGCAGCGTCTGCTCCTAATTGGGGGAAAATGCGCGGCACATGGAGTCTGCTTGTCGGGGACTGGCGAAGTGGAGAGGCTTTCTTTGTTTTCTCTCTTTCTTCCGTTGTTGTGGTACCACTGAGGCACTCCGGGCTCAAACAATTTATTCCCCTTCTCTGTTCCCTGATACTTGTTTTATGGTGCTCTCTCTCTCTCTCTGTGTGTCAGTGAATGGAAAAGAAAATCCCTGCATTCTGCTTAGCAACTACTGTTTGGCTTTTAGTGTCCAATCCTTACCCAAAGACAGATTGGTTCTGCTACTAATGTTACAGGCCTTGGCTAAGGACTGCATCGTCACATTTTGGATCAATTCCACTTTAACACGAGTTTAGCAAGCCCCTTGACCCCTAGCAATGACATGATGAATGACTTTGCTCAAATTTAAAAAGAATATGGATGAGTTGGAAATCATTTAGATCTTTCGTACGTGTCATATTTAAGGGTGGCAGGTAGCCTAGTGGTTAAAGCATTGGGCCAGTAATCGAAGGGTTGCTGGATCATATCCCCGAGCTGACAAGGTAATAATCTGTCATTCTGCCCCTGAACAAAACAGTTCACTGAACTAAACTGTTCCCCAATAGGCCATCATTGTAAATAAGAGTTTGTTCTTCATCTTTATTTAACTAGGCAAGTCAGTTAAATGAATATTTTACAAGCGAAGATAAATTAGCCCACTCTTGAAGAAGTTAGAATCTCAGAGACATTGGAAGTCTCATGCTGCCATTTACTATTGTCAGAAAACCATGAAGAAGAGGATAGGGAGGCCCTTGTCGAAAATAAGTAAATATACAAACAGTGAATGACTGAATATAGATTTGTTTATTATAAAACTTGACTTGAACTGTAATATCACTCCTCTGCCAACAACTGTGTGAACATAACATAGCATGGTTCACTGTATTAACACTGATGTTGACCTCTAACACTAGAATAAACAACTTGCGCTATGACCACTTTGAAAACAACAACCTCTGGCCTCTTCTCAAAACTGACTTTTCTTTTGAAGAGCCATTAAGCAGATTTTTCCCTGTCATTACGGCCAGAGCTTTGCCCAGTGCCCTGTCCCTGTAAAAGACTGTCTTTTCTCTGGGGGCAGTGGGCTAAGCTGATGGACTCCCCCCAGGCAAAGCAGTGTGAGGGAGTGGTGGTGAGGAGAGCTTCCACAGGGCTCCTAGCCCCGTCGCGCTGTGGTGAAATGGCTGTTTTATAACCGTGAAGGAAGGAGAGCGAGGGTGGGAGAGAATGGATGAGTTTGTACACAGGGAACTCCCTGACCGCTTAGTAAAATGCCTTTTATTGTGTCGCTCTCTGCCAAGCTGACGATGGAGTGGAATATATATATGTGTCTGAGTCGCCAGGTCCCTCGCACTTGGAAAATACTTCCCTAACTTTCCAAACTTAGCTTGGTTGGAGTTCAGGGTCTATCAATAATTTGCTCCGTCATAATAATTTGCTTCTCTTCAGCTAGGCCTGGAGGGGGACCTTTTGGGACTGAGGTGTGGTTTAAACTGAAATCACAATGTAAGTCAAATTTTGTGCTACAATATTGACTGAGCAACACCAGCCCAATGTGGAAGAAGGATATTTTATTTTGTACACAATGTTTCCTCCATTGTTTCCTATGACAGAAAATAACTTCTGGACATCAAAACACCGGTCACTAACCTCGATTTGGATGAAGAATTCAGGACAGGGCCTCATGGGTGGCGCAGTGGTTAAGAGCTGTGCCACCAGAGACACTGGGTTCGCGCCCAGGCTCTGTTGCAACCGGCCGCGGCCCGGGAGGTCCGTGGGGCGAAGCACAATGGCCTAGCGTCGTCCGGGTTAGGGAGGGCTTGGCCGGTAGGGATATCCTTGTCTCATCGCGCACCAGTGACTCCTGTGGTGGGCCGGGTGCAGTGCACGCTAACCAAGGTCGCCAGGTGCACAGTGTTTCCTCCGACACATTGGTGCGGCTGGCTTCCGTGTTGGATGCGCGCTGTGTTAAGAAGCAGTGCGGCTTGGTTGAGTTGTGTATCGGAGGACGCATGACTTTCGGCCTTCATCTCTCCTGAGCCCTTACGGGAGTTGTAGCGGTGAGACAAGATAGTAGCTACTAACAATTGGATACCACAAAATTGGGGAGAAAAAGGGGGTAAAAATGTAATTAAAAAAAATTATTCAGGGCACAATGCTCACCCGGACCAGGCCCTAATCCTTGACACTCGCAAGAGGAAAATACAACGATGTAGAGGCCGATGTGGGGGCACCCTGATGAAACTATGGCGGCGAGTGAATATACCACCTCTACCCTTTTGTTCTATTGGTGAATGTACAATCACTGGAGAACAAACTGGACAAGCTCTGTTCGAGACTATCATATCAACGGGTCCCGAAGAACTGTAATGTCCTATGCTTCACGGAGTCCTGGATGAATGAGAGCATGGTTAATATAAATCTAACTTCTATGCAACGACAGACGGCAGCGTCTCGTAAACTCAAGGGCGGGGGTGTGTGTGTCTTTTAACAACTGGTGCACAATCTCTAATATTAAGGAAGGTTCTACTCGCCTGAATTAGAGTACCTCATGATAAGCTGTTAACCATGCTATTTACCAAGAGTTAATCTATATTTTTCGTAGCTGTATATTTATCACCACAAACCTATGCTGGTACTAAGATCGCACTCAACCAGCTATATAGGGCCATAAGCCAATAAGAACATGCTCATCCAGAGGCAGCACTCCTAGTGGCCAGTGATTTTAATGCAGGAAAATTCAAATCTGTTTTACCTAATTTCTACCAGCATGTCACTTGTGCAACTAGAGGGGAAAAAAATAACTCAAGACCACCTTTACTCCACACACAGAGATGTGTACAAAGCTCTCCCTCTCCCTCCATTTGGCAAATCTGACCATAACTCTATCCTCATAATTCCTGCTTACAAGCAGAAACAGGAAGTACCATTTAAAAAGCTTAATTCGGAAGTGGCCCGATGAAACAGATGCTAACCCACAGGACTGCTTTGCTAGCACAGAGGGGAATATGTTCCGTGATTCATCCGATGGCATCGGAGTTTACCACATCAGTCCCCGGCTTCATTAATAAGTGCATCGACGACGTCGTCCCCACAGTTACCATACGTACTGTACATATCCCAACCAGAAGTCATGGATTATAGGCACCATCCGCGCTGAACTAAAAGCTAGAGCTGCCGCTTTCAAGGAGCGGGATACGAACCCGGACGCTTTTAAGAAGTCCCGCTATGCCCTCCGACGAACCATCAAACAGGCAAAGGATCAATACAGGACTAAGATTGAATCCTACTACACCGGCTCTGATGCTCGTCGAATGTGGCAGGGCTTGAAAAGTATTACAGACAACAAAGGGAAGCACAGCCAAGAGCTTCCCAATGACACGAGCCTACCAGACAAGCTAAATTACTTCTATGCTCGCTTCGAGGCAAGCAACACTGAATCACTCGTGAGAGCATGAGCTGTTCCGGACAACTGTGTGAGACGCTCTCTGTAGCCAATGTGAGTAACACCTTTTAAACAGGTTATCAGGATGGATACTTGGAGCATGCACTGAAGATCTGGTAAGTGTCTTCACTGACATTTTCAACCTCTCCCTGACCCAGTCTGTTATATGTTTCAAGCAGACCTCCATTGTCCCTGTGCCCAAGAACACCAAGGTAACCTGTCTAAATGACCATAGATAGCACTCATATCTGTAGCCATGAAATGCATTGAAAGTCACGGCTCACATCAAGACCATCATCCCAGAAACCCTGGACCCACTCCAGTTTGCATACCGCCCCAACAGATCCACAGATCCACCAGTCAAAACAGCTAATTTGTGGGATTTCTTTCCTTATTGAGTTTGAGCCAATCAGTTGTGTTGTGATAAGGTACAGTAGGGGTGGTATACAGAAGGAGGCCCTATCTGGTAAAAGTCCATATTATGGCAAGAACAGCTGAATTAAGAAAAGAGAAACGACAGTCCATCATTACTTTAAGACATGAAGATGAATCATTACGGACATCTAAACATCAACTGTTCAGAGGAGACTGCGTGAATCAGGCCTTCATGGTCGAATTGCTGCAAAGAAACCACAACTAAAGGACACCAAAATAAAGAAGAGACTTGCTTGGGCCAAGAAACACAAATAATGAACATTAGACCAGTGGAAATCTGTCATTTAGCCTGAGTCCAATTTTGCGTTTTTTTTATTTTTGTTCCAACCGCCGTGTCTTTGTGAGATGCAGAGTAGGTGAACGGATGATCTCCGCATGTAGTTCCCACCGTGAAGCATGGAGTAGGAGGTGTGATGGTGTCGGGGTGCTTTGCTGGTGACACCGTCTGTGATTTATTTTGAAATCAAGGCACACTTAACCAGCATGGCTACCTCAGCATTCTTCAGTGATACGCCATCCCATCTGGTTTGCGCTTAGTGGGATTATGAATTGTTGTTCAACAGGACAATGACCCAACACACCTCCAGGCTGTGTAAGGGCTATTTGACCAATGAGAGTGGTGGAGTGCTGCATCAGATGACCTGGCTTCCACAATCACCCAACCTCAACCCAATTGAGAGGGGTTGGACCACAGAGTGAAGGAAAATTAGCATATGTGGGAACTCCTTCAAGATGTTTGGAAAAGCATTCCTCATGAAGCTGGTTGAGAGAATGCCTAGAGTGTGCAATGCTGTCATCAAGGCAAAGGGTGACTCTAAGAATCTAAAAAATATTTGGATTTGCTTAACACTTTTTGGGTTAATACATGATTCCATATGTGTTATTTCATAGTGTTGATGTTTTCACTAGTATTCAACAGTGTAGAAAATAGTTAAAATAAACAAGAACCCTTGAATGAGTAGGCTTCCAAACTTTTGACTGGTACTGTATATGTACAGTACATAGCTTGTACCCCTATACATCGACTTGGTACTGGTACTCCCTTTTATAGAGTCATGTTATTTTCTACTCCCTTTATATAGCAATGTTATGTTCTACTCCCTTTAAACAGTGCATTCGGAAAGTATTCGTACCCCTTTACTTTTTCCACATTTTGTTACGTTACAGCCTTCTTCTAAAATTGATTAAATTGTTTCACCTCTCAATCTACAATGACAATGCAAAAACTGTTTTATTTTAGCAAATTAATAAAATTAAAAAAACACATCACGTTTACATAAGTATTCAGACCCTTTACTCAGTACTTTGTTGAAGCACCTTTGGCAGCGATTACAGCCTCGACTCTTCTTGGGTATGACGCTACAAGCTTGGCACACCTGTATTTGGCGCGTTTCTCCCATTCTTCTCTGCAGATCCTCTCAAGCTCTGTCAGGTTGGATGGGGAGCGTCGCTGCACAGCTATTTTCAGGTCTCTCCAGAGATGTTCGATCGTGTTCAAGTCTGGGCTCTGGATTGGCCACTCAAGGACAATCAGAGACATGTCCCAAAGCCACTCCTGCGTTGTCTTGGCTGTGTGCTTAGCTGTCTTGGCTGTGTCATTGTCCTGATGGAAGGTGAACCCCAGTCCAAGGTCCTGAGCGCTCTGAAGCAGGTTTTCATCAAGGATTTCTGTACTTTGCTCCGTTCATCCTTCCCTCGATCTTGACTAGTCTCCCAGTCTGCCACTGAAAAACAGAGTTAGTCTCATAGCAAAAGGGTCTGAATACTTATTTAAATAAGTTATTACTGTTTTTTTTATTTGTAGTAAATGTGCCAAAATTTCTCAACCGGTTTTCACTTTGTGTGGATGAGGAAAAACATTTATTTAATTCATTTAGAGTAAGATTGTAACGCAACAAAATGTGGAAAACGTCAAGGGGTCTGAATACTTCCCGAATGCTCTGTATAGCCATGTTATTTTTATTCATTATTCATTGTCACTTTTTAAAATTTTTAATTAAATTGATCTTTAATTTTGCATTGTTGGAATAGGACCTGTAAGTAAGCTTGTGATGACAAATTATTTGATTTGAAAGCGGATTTGATGATGCGCAATTTATAGACTATATATCGATTTCAGATAATGAAATGTTTAAATGCTGAGCTCTTTATATCCCTAACAGCCTATTGTGTGGCACTCGCACATGCTTCAGTGTATTTCATTTTCATTCCTTCTTAGGCTCACTGTCTGGCTCCTGACCTATTTAGAGTGTTTATATGCTGTTTAATATGACATGTAGCCTATTTGAAATTATGTGCGCTTCTTACATTCACATTTTCATGTTTATTAAAATACTTTTCTTTCAAATCGTTTGGTTTCAATATTTCAAAAGCAAATGGTAGTCACAAAAATAGATGGGTGTTGGTTAAATTGTGATTTTAACGAATGGAGCGAATTTGGAGTAGCAGTTTTTGTCTTTTGGCGGAGTGGTTGGAAAGGACATGAAGCACCGGAGCGGAGAACGGGATTTCTAACTGCTCTACTCCGCTCACATGCTCTGTTCTCATCTCAGCTCTTATGTAAGCAGCTCAGTGGAGCTGAAATGTGAATATACTTAGCTAATGTAATGCAGCCAGCCATTCCTCAGTAGCAACATTCGTTTGATGTAGTTTCTCTCTCTGAGTGATTGGATATTTAATATCCATATAATCAGTAGCCCGAAAACCAGCCATGTTGTCAACTGCCAGTTTGTGGGAACCAAGATAAGAAGCTTGAAGTCTTCTATGTTATATTGTGGCTTATTATTGTTTATAAGACAACAGGCTCTTCCATCACTAGGATCAGAAGGTTTACCTCTTCATGTGACCTGACCAGGAAAAACGCTAGTCCCTAGCCTATTACTTAGTCTAATATGTGGTTGGGAAAAGATTCCTATTCATTACAAATGGGGTCAGCGGAAGCCAGAATAGAGCCAGACTCTGCTGACCTCCCATGTCCTCTGGTAACTCCATTATTCATGTGTGTGTATTTATCTACAGAACTGTATGGCTTTGATGTGCTCATCGACTCCAACCTCAAACCATGGCTCCTGGAGGTCAACCTCTCTCCCTCCCTGGCCTGGTGAGTGACTGACTGCATGTCATCTCACGGTTCACAGGAACAAATACATGCTTATGCCAGATCTTCAATCTTTGACCTTACAGCAGTTGCTCTCTTAACATCATTCTGAGAGCATTACTCTGCTCTGAAAAACCCCGTGTAAATTGCTAAAGGGACTTCAGGGTAACTCAAACAAGTGTTCTTCTTGTCCTTCTTTGAGATGAAACACACTTCTGTTTTCCTCCCTTAAACATCCTCTGGTGAGCTCTAGGAATAGACATGTTAATATAACACATAATGAAATGGCATGTTTGAGGATTTACACTTCGTTTGTTGATAAATACCCGGTGGCTAAATGTAAGCTTTTATCTTCTCATCCTCTTGAAATACATCTGAGCAGTTCTTTCCAGCCCAGTAAATTCTGTGAGTTGACTGTGATTGAGACGTTTGTGTCCTCTACAACTTTGGGATTGCACTTGTTTGTGAGGGCATATTGTGTTATTTTACTGTATGGACTTTGATGTCTTTCTAATGTCTTTTGTTAGTTTTTATATGATTTGAATCTTTCATTCCAGTGATGCTCCTCTGGATCTGAAGATAAAGGCCAGCATGATATCAGACATGTTTTCTATTGTGGGTGAGTTCTTCTCTCTCCCTCTCTTTCTGCACATAAAAAACAAGTGTTGATGCATGGGTTTTGGGGAGGGAGGAATGCCAAGGGTTTGGTCTGGCGACTACACCTGAATGAATGCTCTTGGCCAAAATGTTTCTGTTTAATTACATACCCACCTGTAGGGTTGGACGGTATCCAGATGTCCATACCTTCATACCGTGCCTGTGCCATCCTGGGGATATACGGAATTACCAGTAGTGCACACAAGGGGCGCTATATATATATTTTTCAAACGTAAACCCCCTTAAAAAAAGTTACTTACCAGAATGCTAACTAATACTATGGAATCCTCATAGTGGATACTAGGTAAATGCTAACGTGCAAATGCGAACATTTACTACTTAGATTGACAACCCAGCTCATAAAGTTATGCAAGTATACTGAACAAAAATATAAACGCAACATGCAACAATTTCAAAGATTTTACTGAGTAAAAGTTCATATGAGGAAATCAGTCATTTTAAGTACATTAAATTCATTAGGCCCTAATCTATGGATTTCACATGACTGGGAATAGAGATATGCATGTGGACACAGATACTTTAAAATAAATGGTATTTCGTCATGGTATTTCTGTGCATTCAAATTACTAACAATAAAATGCAATTGTGTTCTTTGTAGCTTATGCCTGCCCATACCATAACCCCACCGCCACCATGTTCACAACGTTGACATCAGCAAACCGCTCGCCCGCATGACGCCATACACGTGGTCTGTGGTTGAGGCCAGTTGGGCTTACTGCCAAATTCTCTAAAAGGACATTGGATGTGGCATATGGCAGAGAAATGATGTGGCAACTTCTCTGGTGGACATTCCTGCAGTCAGCATGTCAACTGCACACTCCCTCAACTTGAGACATCTGTGGCATTGTGTTGTGACAAAACTGCACATTTTAGAGTGGCCTTTAATTGTCCACTGCACAAGGTGCACCTGTGTAATGATCATGCTGTTTAATCAGCTTCTTGATATGCCACACCTGTCAGCTGGATGGATTATGATGGCAAAGGAGAAATGTTCACTAACAGGGATTTGTGCCCAACATTCTAGAGAAATAAGTTTTTTGTGAATATGTAACATTTCTAGGATCTTTTATTTCAGCTCATGAAACATGGGACCAACACTTGACATGTTGCGTTTTATGTTTTTGTTCAGTACATTCAGTATGCACAAAACAAACATTAGACAGCAGGGATCTTAATCCAGAGGGGATTTTCTCTGCTCCTGTTATCAAGAAGGTTGATCTTGCAAGCTAACTTTAGCCACTTAGCTAACATTAGCAAGATAGTAAAACCCAGCTCGAGAGGATTTATTTGGCAAATCTTATAGGGTTAATTTAATCATAAGGTATATAGCTGGCAAACAAAATAGTCCAACAAGCAAAATGATGAACATGATCTGCTTTATCTATTACCTAGTAAACAAGTTGACTGCAGGTATTTATTTAAAAAGTACTAATATTCAAATGTGTATTAAATGTACTATTGGGTATTGACCTCATTGGATAGTTATACTGATGCTATTTTGAAATACCCCAGGATACCGCATACCTGTATATGATGTACCACCCAACCCTACCCACCTGTTTATTTGTTTACCACATGATCTCTATGATGTGACTGAGTAAACCATAACCTCTATATAAAGGTCCAAGTTTTAGGAGTCCACATATTTCCATGCAGGCTCTTTATCTCATTATAGCCACTGTTGCTAAGACACCTATTTCCATTTTGACAATATAATGAATTGTAAGGACCTTTTCTCAGGCAGACATCTGTCTAATCATGCACACAAACATTTTTTAAAAGCCATCTCAATAGCTATGCATAGTAAGTCAGTAAAGAACAGGCCCGATTCTCAACACTTCATTTAGGACATGTCATGGGCAGGCTGCTTAATGAGTTGCCCTTTGTGATGTGATCACTTTGCTCATGCCTTTAACACCCATTTCCATGTCTCGTCCAAGGCCTCTGTTTACCTGTGAACTGGGCTGGGGCCTAGCTGGGGAGTGCCAGTGTAGATGGAAACTTTGTTGGACCTGGCTCCTGCCATCCTCAGCATTTAGCCTGCAGCAGGTTCCACTACGCGTATTTTTCAGCCCGGTGTCTCTTGTTATTAGGGCTTTCTTCAGCAAATCCTCATTGCGAATGAAGAAAGCCACTAATTGGCCATTCTGCTGCCTGACGCTTGGTTTCAGTCGGGCATTGTTTTACACTAACTTTTGCCCCACACTTAGTTTAACGTTGTATATTAGAGAATATGCCTAGTAGGATTGCTCCATAATGGGGCCTCAGAATTGTGGAGAAACCACAGGCATCATTGTAATTGACATCCAATGACTGGCAGGGGAAATTGTCAACAGATGACTTGGTTGTTTTGGAGTCATTAAGCTCTCTTGAGAAATGCGATCTCGCATTATTAAGCCAAATAAATTCTTAGCTTGCAAACAAAAAATTGGTTAGCCCTAGGTGCAGATTAACACTGTTTATACAACAGACACTTAATGCAGAGAATAACATGTCTTTGTTATGTCACATTCCTTCACAATTAATGTGTTCTCAGGTAGCCAGGTTGGAGCAGTGGAGAATATTTGATAGAAATTCAAGTCCACATCTGAAATAAATATTCTTATTACACTTTCAGTCTCAGCCAAATTTTTCCAAAGCAAGTTGAGCATTGACAATGACACTTGTACTACAAGTACAGCTCATTTGGGGTGGCAGGTAGCCTAATAGTTAGAGCATTGGGCCAGTAACTGAAAGGTTGCTGGATTGAATCCCCAAGCTGAGAAGGTAAAAATCTGTCGTTCTGCCTCGTTCACCCACTGTTCCCCGGTATGCCGTCATTGTAAATAAGAATTTGTTCTTAACTGACTTGCCTAGTTAAATAAAGGTTACATTTAATCTCCCCGTATGTTCATATCAGTACTTTTGTCATCTTGTTTGTACCTCCCTGTCATGATCCCTTGACGATATAAAATGACACTGAGCCTGGAGGCCATATCTAATGGCGCTGTGTGAGGGACTGTGATGTGTATGTCTGTACCAGGGCCAGCTTGCGGCTGGATCTCCCTCCACTCCCTCCCGCTCATTAAGTGAGAGGAGGGAATCATAAATATCCAGTTATCTTTGGACTGATGCATGAGTGCAGGCCTGGGGAAAATGAGCAGTGACATGTAAAACATACCCCATCTATTATTCACCAAACAAACCCCGGTGCTTTTGGCAGATAACACTTGGGCTGCATACCAGCTCTGTAAATAATGACAGCATGCCAATAGCATTCATTTTCCCCTTGTGTGTAGCTGTCAGTAACGCGTCAGCCGTGCTTGTAATAATTGCTGCATTTAGACAAGAACGTGGCAAGAGCCCGATTCTTACCTGACGGCTTGGATGAGGCAGTACAAAGAACCTCAGGACCTGAGCTGTCGATTTGATCCAAAATACGTTTTCCTATCACTCTGTATGAGAAAGTATGAAGGGAAAGTGTAAAGTAGTTTTTCTGTCTTCACTTCTTGGATCAGTTAGCTCATAGTGAGTTTTAGAAAGAGAGAGCATATGTCAATTATTGGGAGTCGGTGTGAGAAGAACTGTGGAGAAAGATTAGGACTAGAGCTGCCATATTGATGTCACAAATGGTAGTATCAGATTGATCTTTATTCATGTGGTTTTACTGCTATAGCTAACACATGCTCTCCAGAATATTTGGCCACTGTCATTTACTCATTGTAGAGTCATGTCCCTGCAGGCTTTGTTTGTCAGGACCCCCTGCTACGACAACCCCGCTCTGAACGGGTGGCTCTGGACCCGGGCCTGAAGTACCCAGCCCCCAAAGCACAGGTACGGGACACCACCCTTCTTATTGTTTCACAAAAAGTGATTTACTTTCGACATCTGAAGGAACCGTCTTTCCATGCCATATACAGTTGAAGTCGGAGGTTTGCATACACCTTAGCCAAATACATTTCAACTCAGTTTTTCACAATTCCTGACATTTAATCCTAGTAAAAATTCCCTGTGTTAGGTCAGGATCACCACTTTATTTTAAGAATGTGAAATGTTAGAATAATAATAGAGAATGATTTATTTAATATTTTATTTCTTTCATTACATTCCCAGTGGGTCAGAAGTTTACATACACTCAATTAGTATTTGGTAGCATAAATTGTTTAACTTGGGTCAAACATTTTGGGTAGCCTTCCACAAGCTTCCCAAAATAAGTTGGGTGAATTTTGGCCCATTTTTTCCTGACAGAGCTGGTATAACTGAGTCAGGTTTGTAGGCCTCCTTGCTCGCTCACGCTTTTTCAGTTCTGCCCACAAATTGTCTGTAGGATTGAGAGCAGGACTCTGTGATGGCCACTCCAATGCCTTGACTTTGTTGTCCTTAAGCCATTTTGCCACGACTTTGAAAGTATGCTTGGGGTCATTGTCCATTTGGAAGACCCATTTGTGACCAAGCTTTAACTTCCTGACTGATGTCTTGATGTTGCTTCAATATATCCACATAAGTTTCATTCCTCATGCTACCATCTATTTTGTGAAGTGTGCCAATCCCTCCTGCAGCAAAGCACCCCCACAGCATGATGCTGCCACCCCCGTGTTTCACGGTTGGGATGGTGTTCTTCAGCTTGCAAGTCTCCCTCTTTTTCCTCCAAACATAACGATGGTCATTATGGCCAAACAGTTTTATTTTTGTTTCATCAGACCAGGGGACATGTGCAGTTGCAAACTGTAGTCTGCCTTTTTTATGGCGGTTTTGGAGCAGTGGCTTCTTCCTTGCTGACTGGCCTTTCAGGTTATGTCGATATCGGACTTGCTTTACTGTGGATATAGATACTTTTGTACCTCTTTCCTCCAGCATCTTCACAAAGTCCTTTGCTACTGTTCTGGGATTGATTTGCACTTTTCACACCAAAGTACATTCATCTCTATGAGACAGAATGCGTCTCCTTCCTGAGCAGCATGACGGCTGCGTGTTCCCATGGTGTTTATACTTGCGTACTATTGTTTGTACAGAAGAACTTGGTACCATCAGGCATTTGAAAATTGCTCCCAAGGATGAACCAGACTTGTAGAGGTCTACAATTTATTTTCCTGAGGTCTTGGTTGATTTCTTTAGATTTTCCCATGATGTGAAGCAAAGAGGCATTGTGAGTTTGAAGGTAGGCCTTGAAATGCATCCACAAGTACACCCCCAATTGACTCAAATGATGTCAATTAACCAATTAATCAGAAGCTTCTAAAGCCATGACTTAATTTTCTGGAATTTTCCAAGCTGTTTAAAGGCGCAGTCAACTTAGTGTATGTAAACTTCTGACCCACTGGAATTGTGATACAGTGAAATAATCTGTCTGTAAACAATTGTTGGAAAATGTACTTGTGTCATACACAAAGTAGATGTCCTAACCGACTTGCCAAATCTGTAGTTTGTTAACAAGAAATGTGTGGAGTGGTTGAAAAACGAGTTTTCCGACTTCAATTGTAACCTAACTTCATGGAATGTCTTTCTCAGCATCTCATGTCTCTTACTGTGCTGTACTGTACTTGTTTTGCTGTTAGAGCTGAGCCCTTTTTGCCCTCATGGAAAATCATTCTCATGAAAAACAACTGTTAATGTAATTGCAGTGTTGGGGTGACATCATCAGCACTGCGAGTGCAGCACTCTGTGGATTATTATTTATTGTTTTTTATCAAGTGACTAATCCTCTCACTAGGCCCTTTTGCTAAATGATGCCACAGCAGCTAATACACTTGGCTCAGTGCAGTCAACTACTGCACCCGGTCTGGGCTGGGATCTGCTGGTGGGACATCAAATCAGACATTTTTCTACTCCACCTTATAGTTATCGTGTAATGAGCACAGATAGTTTCTCTACAGTAAGAAGGCTGGAAGTTTGTGCATATGTGTTCTGTATGCATGTGTCTGTTTGTTTCTTTTGATGTGCTTGTCTAAGTGTGCTTCTTTGCATGTGTGTATGTTTACAGTGAGGTGTAGTTAGCGGCTGATGTTCATCTCACTGTCACTTACACTCCATTGCCTCTCTTAGCGTCCTTTATCTGCTCAGTCCACCATTGCACCCTCCAAAGTGGTAAGTTGTCCTGCCTTCTCATATCCTCTAACCCAACCACATTAACCCTGCTGCACCTTTTCCCTCTCCCTCACCACCGTGACGTCTTTACATTTAACTGGTAAGAAAGTCACTTTTTCAACCGCTTATACTCTTTTTGAGTCCAAACTATTCTGCTATTTTCCCTATTTGCGGCTTCCAAAAAGTACCCTCTATCGATTTATGCATCAAGGTCTTAAAGTGGTGCTTTAAATCGAATAGTCTTTAGTAGATTGGTCTGGGCAAGACTATGATTTATAAGCATCGCAATGCAGCTCTTAGAATCCATCACATTAGTACAAGTGTGCAATGCCCCTCTTCCGGTTACAGACACCGCAAAACAATCTTGCCACTATAGCAGTCCTGTTAGAGGCAGTTACAGAATCCTGGGCTCCTAGGGACAACCTGTCCTTTTCCCCTATACTGTGATTAGGAGCAGCAGTTGAGATGATTTAATATTTCCCCCAACCAGTCAGACAAATTAAAAGTAACCTCCCCCCACTATTTAGATGACAAATGCTGTATGTGATCCTGTGGGGTTAAGCCCCTGCTGTCTGACCGGGTTCAAACCTGCGCTCCAGTCGTCAATCAGCCCTGGTAATGCATGTCGAGTAAGAGGGAGTCAGGAATGCCAGCTAGCCAAGATAGAAAATGTGCCATTTATGTAACCCAGGGAGGGAGGAAAGAGGATTATTTGTTTATTTTTAAACATTTTCAATGTAGTTGGTTCTTTTCTGTATGTAAAGATTGTTACATTTTAAGATGTATTAGTTTTATCAGTGTGTGAGATGATTTCTTAGGTGCAAATGTAAGACTTTAACAGAGCTAGCCAACTTGCATTAACACCCTATTCATTAACACCCTATTCATTACACTTATTAAACCAGTATCAGGGTGGATTTATGTATTAAACCAGTATCAGGGTGGATTTATGTATTAAACCAGTATCAGGGTGGATTTATGTATTAAACCAGTATCAGGGTGGATTTATGTATTAAACCAGTATCAGGGTGGATTTATGTATTAAACCAGTATCAGGGTGGATTTATGTATTAAACCAGTATCAGGGTGGATTTATGTATTAAACCAGTATCGGGAGGATTTATGTGGGAAGTATGTGGATGGTACCGTATCAATATAACAATGTGTTCACTCTCCTCCTCTCCTGCAGCGGCAGAGACCCCTGTCAGCCAACAACACTGACACAGACGGGCCTAAGGAGAAGCCAGGAAGTAAACAGGGGGACAGCACCCTGGGCCTGACTGCTGAGGAGGTAAATATACATAGCTGAAGTTAGTTTCCCTCTCATGCAGATCTATCATATTATCTATCACTAACATAGAATTGTAGTTAAGGGTTATTTTTTTCTTCTTCTTCTCCATGGCAGGTGAAAGTCCTGAGGAGGATAAGAGAGGAGCACGAGAGACGAGGCGGGTTCATCCGGATCTTCCCCACCCCAGAGACATGGGAACTGTATAGGTGAGAGGGATTCAGACACGCTGGGTAATGTTGCACACTAATGCAAGTGTCTAGATACATTTTAGAATAAGGGAAGAAAAGCGATGTCCATAATGCTGCCTCCCTACATTTAGCCACTGCTATTACTACTTAATATATCTATTACTACTGCAGTTAGGAGTAAGGTGAGAAGCTGATACACATTAGAGAATTGGCTGGTTACTGTACATAACATCTCAGAGTATTTATAGACTTTACATTTTTATATTTTCCCCAAACATGGCTGAAATCCCATGATGACTTCTAGTTGAAACAGCATTAAACCCCCTATTTAGGAGGAAATCTAGTTTTGTGCTTACAGTCCATATTCCTGTATGAGGGATTTGCTGCTTGATTAGCTTTATGGGCCTGTTAATACTGGGGATTTGTGGCTTTTTACACAGTATGTTTCGAAGTGGTCTTGAAATTACTGGGGATACATTGAGTATCACAATATCCCTGTTGTAACACATTCACCCCCCCCCCCCCCCTACAAATTAGACAGAAGATGCTGAAGCCCAGTGCAGCCTGTGATGTTGATGGTTATCATTTTGTCATTATCTGTGTCTCTGTTTCTCAGTGGTTATCTGGAATATAAGACATCGATGAACTCCATGTTGGCTAACAGACTTTTCCATGGAGGGTAAGCATTTCCTTCGTAGTTGGGAAAGGGAACAGCTTCTCCATCAGTTTGTGGAAACTGTTGGTTGACTGTTTGTTTTGTCTTCAGATGAATAGGTGAGGACAACAGCTAATAAGATCTGTATGGTAATAGTAAACTGTAAACTTTTCCAGAGCGAGCACAGTGTCTGTGTGGCAGTGTGGCTTTGGTAGTCTAGTCCTTCAAACAGCATTTGGTGCTGGGGAGAGTTTATAGAGTAAGGAAGAGCAGGGAAAATGTTATAGAATTAACAAAACTATAAAGAATTTTGGTACACAATTCAACACATTTATTTATTCTGTTGCATGGGTTCAGACTTCAGATGCATATTGTGATTATGAGTTTTAGGTTTTTGTACAGTATTTAATTTACTCAGTTTCACTATAGCATAATATTTTCTAGGGAGCTGGCATCTCCTCTGGCCCTTTATGATTTTTCCATGTCGCTTGCTTTGGTCCTCAGATTGGGGAAAGCGGTGGTGACCTCAAGATCACGGTGGGTGTTATTGCCGTCATTTTCCCTTACTATCAAATAAAATGTAAATAGTTCAGGTGGCCATTTGATTAATTGTTCAGCAGTCTTATGGCTTGGGGTTAGAAGCTGTTTAAGGAGCCTTTTGGACCTAGATTTGACGCTCCAGTACCGCTTGCCGTGCGGTAGCAGAGAGAACAGTCTATGACTTTGGTAACTGGAGTCTTTGACACCGGCTAGTATATAGGTCCTGGATGGCAGGAAGCTTGGCCCCAGTGATTTACTAGGCCGTACGCACTACCGTCTGTAACGCCTTACGGTCGGATGCCGAGCAGTTGCCATACCAGGCAGTGATGCAACCGGCCAGGATGCTCTCGATGGTGCAGCTGTAGAACTTTTTGAGGATCTGAGGACATATGCCAAATGTTTTCAGTCTCCTGAGGGAGAAAATGCATTGTTGTGCCCTCTTCACGACTGTCTTGGTGTGTTTGGACCATGCTCTCGACCTGCTCCACTGCAGTCCTGTCAATGTGAATGGGGGCGTGTTCGGCCCTCCTTTTTCTGTCGTCCACTATCACCCCTTTGTCTTGTGCACGCTGAAGGAGAGGTTGTTCTCCTGGCACCACACTGCCAGGTTTCTAAGCTGTCTCATCGTTGTCGGTAATCATGCCTACCATTGTTGTTTCGTCAGCAAACGTAATGATAGTGTTGGAGTCGTGCTTGGCCGTGCAGTCGTTGGTGAACAGGGAGTACAGAGAGGACTAAGCACGCACCCCTGAGGGACCCCGTGTTGAGGATCAGCATGGCAGATGTGTTGTTGCCTACCTTTACCCCCTGGGGGCGGCCTGTCAGAAGGTCAGGGTCCAGTTGCAGAGGGATGTGTTTAGTCCCAGGGTCCTTAGCTTAGTGATGTGCTTTGAGCTCACTATGGTGTTGAACACTGAGCTAAATGTATCAATGAACAGTATATATATATATATATATATATATATATATATATATATACTGTATATATATATATATATATATGTATATATACTGTATATATATATATACAGTATATATATATATATATATACAGTATATATATATATACAGTATATATATATATATATATATACAGTATATATATATATATATATATACAGTGTATATATATATATACAGTATATATATATATACGAATTGGAGTGGGTTTAGGGATTCTGAGATGATGGTGTTAGCTATGACCAGCCTTTCAATGCACTTCATGGCTACCGACATGAGTGCTACAGGGGCGGTAGTAGTTTAGGCAGGTTACCTTCCCTTTCTTGAGCACAAGGACTATGGTGGTCTGCTTAAAACATGTAGGTATTACAGACTCGGTCAGGGAGAGGTTGAAAATGTCAGTGAAGAAACACTTGCCAGTTGGTCAGCCCATGCTCTGAATACACGTCCTGGTAATCCGTCTGGCCCGCGGCCTTGTGAATGTTGACTTATTTAACGGACTTGCTCACATCGGCTCCGGAGTGTGTGATCACACAGTTGTCTGGAACAGCTCGTGCTCTCATGCATGCTTCAGTGTTGCTTGCCTTGAAGCGAGCATAAAAGGCATTTAGCTCGTCTGGTAGGCTCGCGTCACTGGGCAGCTCGCGGCTGGATTTCCCTTTGTAGTCCGTAATAGTTTGCAAGCCCTACCACATCTGACGAGTGTCTGAGCTGCTGTAGTAGGATTCAATCTTCAGTCCTGTATTGACACTTTGCCTGTTTGGTCGTTCGTCTGAGGGCATAGCTGGATTTCCCACTCCTTGAAAGCGGCAGCTCTAGCCTTGAGCTTGGTGCAGATATTGCCTGCAACCCATGGCTTCTGGTTTTGATATGTACGCACTATGGGAATGACGTCGTCGATGCACTTATTGATGAAGCCGGTGACTGAGGTGGTACACTCCTCAATGCCATTGGATGAATCCTGGAACATATTCCAGTTTGTGCTTGCAAAACTGTCTTGTAGCATAGCATCTGCGTCATCTGACCACTTCCATGTCTTCCAACTTTCCATATCTTACCACAATATCTCGGAAAATGTGGAACATTTATCTTCTCAGGGACTTATTCAGCCACACTTGTCTTAGCAATGTCTAATATACCTGTATATTATTACAGTGCCTTAAATAGTTCTGCTGTATTATTTGACATTGGGAGTAAAGCAACACTTGAATGCTATAGCAGAAATATTGCAATGCAGGCTGAATGAGTTGAACTGATCCCTCAGTTTTATCATACTGAATGGGAATCTGTGGTTCAGGAATCATATTAAAGCCGTTCCTCTCGTCCCCCATCAGGAAGCTGAATGGTAATGTGCAGCTGCAGGTGGATGTGTTCCACGCGTGTCACGTGATCCAGTACGAGAGGAAGCTGTTGTCGCTGGAGGCACGGAGGCGGAGGCTGCGCCACCTGGCAGAGCACTCCGCCATGGGGAGGAAAAGAGCAGGTAGGCCTCAGGGAGTCTGTCCTCTTCCAGCTGACACAGCATAGCAACACTCTGTCTAGTCTCAGACCCAGACCACGGCCTGTCTGGCCAAGCCAAGGGGGAGACAATCAGACGCGTTCATTCCTTTACTTTCTATGAAGAACTCCCCACTACCAGAATGAATATGGCCAAATATGACAGTGAGTTTATATAACAACTACCATAAGATCGCTTGTGTTGAAGTGTGTTTGCATTTGATCCAGTAAAGACACAATGATATAATTGACATTGTGAGGTTTGACTTTTTTTCTGTAATGCTTTGTACTTAAGCGAGGGGTCGCAAGGCCTCCCCTACTGGGACCAGTGACGAGGAGGATGTTGAAGAGGGGGAGGAGAGGGTTCAGGAGGAAGAGGAGAAGAATAAGAAAGCCCTGGGTTCATTAGTGGTGCAGGCTGACAGTGTGCCCACCTCACTGAAGCGGTTCCACAATGAGGCCCTGTCCTCAGCAGAACCGGCCCGATGCACCACTGCCAAACCCAAAGTCAACCTGCTCCACATCCTCCAGCAGGGCTGGGACCTCAGGTCAGTGCACACCGCAGGCTTCTGCTCCTGTTGGCAGCCCTCTCCGAATTCTCCTCTCTCCCTTTTCATCCATCCCACCACCCCTCACTTTGCTTCTCTCAGCAGCAGAAGGAGAAATATGAGGCTCCCAGAGCACGGGCCAAAAAAGCAAAGGAGAAAATCTGGGCCTCTTTTCTTACCCCGGGATGTTGTGATCAGTCTCTTCCATGTGTACCTAATTCACAACATAGAGAAAACACTGAGGAAGCGAATCCTGAGTGTCAGCCTTGAATTCAATGTGGAGACACTCCCTGTGATTTGACTGTTAATTGTAGGAGTCAAACTGTCCTTTCTCTGTTTTAATTTGGAAGGACTTGAAAGGCTCCCCACCATCCTTAATTTTGTAATACGCGTGCAAAAATATTTAGACCTCTTTTTGTTTTTACAATAACATTAATGAATATTACATTCTTCTGTCTAAATGGCAACAAGGGCTCCAGTCTCCTATAGATTTTTTTTAAGTGTGTCTGAAATTGTAATTTGAGGGGGAATTACAATAACAAGTCTACGTTTGTCGAAATTCCTCTGAGCTTGCCAGGACTGTGAAGGGACCTGGGAAATTATAGTACAGTATATCATTGTTTATGTTTGACAGCTTTCTCCAAAACATTTTTCCACTACAATGTACTGGCAGTACCCTTTTCAGGTTAATTTGGGCCATGAAAACAATTATTCACTCTTGGTGCTGGCCGAGAGGACAAGTCACACTGTGCTCCAACACTCTGGCTGAAAATGATACATACCTGTATTTGTTTTGTCTCTTGCATGATGCCTAAAATAACAAACAGAATATGCATCAGTGCTTGTGCTTGCTGTTGTAACACATGTATCCGAGATTTCTGAAAGGCAGTAAACCTTTGTTCCCATTTAAATTGTCTGGAGACCGGGTGGAGATTATTCATTATTTACTGTCAGGGAATGACAAAGTTGGAGATATGATCTGTGTTGCGGTGTGTGTGTTCCTGTGTGGGCAATTTCTTTCTCTACTGTCATTCTCTCCATACCATTTTGTCTTGTTTAACCATGCTTATCTTTGCAATTTTTTTATCTTTACAAAATGTTCTTTCCTCTTCCTGTCTCGGTCATATTTTTTCTCTTCCTCCTTAGTTTCCTCTCCTCAGCCTCTCATGTCCTCCTAAATCAAGCCTCTCTCTCCCCCTGTTCTGCAGTAAGGTCCAGGCTCGGATGGCCTTCTCCTCCTATCTCCTTCGGGTGCAGATGAGGCTACTCGCAGAGAGCAGGACTATCGCTAACTCCGCCTGGCCAGAGAAGGACAATGAGCAAATGGTAATACAACTGTCTGATACCATTGCCCCGGGGAATGACTGTATGGAAAAGGGAACCTGGACCCTTGTGTTATGTTTATCTGCATTATGCTACTCATCGGAGCCACTTGGGTCATAATGTGCTGAGGTGTTTGTGGCCACATAGAGAGGAAAATCGTGTGAGCACGTGACTGCGTTAATGTTGATTTTATCAGAAAAGCCTCTGGAGAAAATAAATGTGAACATGTGTCCATGAAAAGTCCATTTTTTTGTTGTCGCAATAAATGAAATAATAACACAACGTAAAAGTGAGTGTAATGATGAAGTGCAGTGACATCAGGTCTCATCTCTAGGAGCTGGTGATCCGCTTCCTGAAGCGTGCGGCCAGTAACCTTCAGCAGGACATGAGGATGGTCCTGCCCAGTCGCCAGCTCCCCCTCCAGGATCGCCGACGCATCCTGTCCCACCAGCTAGGAGAGTTCATCCACTGCTACAACAAGGTGTCCACTGCCAGCCAAACAGCAGGAGACTCTTCAGCCTCTAGTGTCTGCTACTGTTCTAGGACCTGTTTATAGTTATTACACTCGTCAGGGAGTCTCCATTTATTTTCATTATTAGTTTAGTTTTTCCTTTGAGTTCTTATCCAATTACAAATGTTTGGTTCGATGGCCTCCCGGGTGGCGCAGTGCTAACTGTGCCTCTAGAGATTCTGGGTTCGAGTCCAGGCTCTGTCGCAGCCGGCCGCGACCGGGAGACCCATGGGGCGGCACACAATTGGCCCAGTGCCATCCGGGTTAGGGGAGGGTTTGGCCGGCAGGGATGTCCTTGTCCCATCGTGTAATAGCAATTCCTGTGGCAGGCCGGGCTCAGTGCACGCTGACACGGTCGCCAGGTGTTTCCTCCGATGCATTGATACGGCAGGCTTCCGGGTTAAGTGAGCATTGTATCAAGAAGCAGTGCGGCTTGGTTGGGTTGTGTTTTGGAGGACGACCTTCGCCTCTCCCGAGTCCGTACGGGAGTTGCAGCTATGAGACAAGATTGTAACTACCAATTGGATACCCTAAAATTGAGGAGAAAAAGGGGTAAAATGTTTTATTAAATTGGTTGAGTTGTTCATTTTATGAGGAAGCAACAAATGACTTTTAATACTGAGTTGCTCAGACAGGCCAGTATACTTGGTTTCTGACTGGTCTCTTTCCTCACAGGAGACAGAGCATATGGTGAAGAAAGTGGAGAAGATCAAAGACCAAGAACATTGTATCAACCCCAGTGTGTTTCAGGAGTTTATTGCTGAGGCAAGGTAAGTGAATCAGGACCTACTCGCTCCTGACTGTTTCACTTCTGCTACTTAACACGGGTCTTGTTCTTGGTATCGTGGAGAATGTTCACACTGCTCTCTTCTCTTCCAGTGAAAGTGATCTGGAGGAGGTCCTGACATTCTACACACATAAAAACAAATCAGCCAGTGTCTTTTTAGGAACCAAACGTCGGAGCACTAAACCTGACAATAGCAACAGCCTAGGTTCAAGAGAGCCAGCTACCACAGAGAACCAGAAAAGTGAGTAGAAATTGTCAGATGAATTACATCTGTTCAGTAGGAACTTTTGTATTCCAGTGTGCCACAGATTCCACATATTTCTACAATTAGTTCACATTTTATTTCGTCCTTTGTTGACAAATCCTTTAATGTATTTGGGAATTTTGCAGTTTTGATTTTGAAAAGTCACATTAAGGAAAAAAAGGCTGAGTCATACAAAGTCAAGTACAGGTCAGCATCTAATTATTAACCCACGTGTGTCAGAGCCATGGAATGGCCGGCTGGATGATAACAGGGATCTGGCTTATTTTGTGCTCTGAACAGCTTTGCCCATGGCAAAAGAGGGCTCCAGCGCCTCTGAGTCCTCAACGTCTGAAGTCAGAAACAGCACAGACCAGGCCAGTGTAGTCCAACCCACTGCTGACCAACCCACCGGAGAGCAACCGGCTGCAGCCCTCAGAAGTAGTAAACAGCCCGAGGTCCAGGCCTCCCAGCACTCCTCCAGCTTTCCAGCTGCCTTAGACTGTGGCCACATCCACCTGCAGCACTTTTCTCACCCCCAGAACCCACCCCAGTCTCTTCCCCTGCACTGTCCCCCACCACCGCCCCCATCTCAGCCCCCATCCTACGACCAGTCCCACTTTCGCCTCCACTCCCCTCGCCAGCCAGAAACCCCTCCACAGCCCCAGGCCTCTGTGTTCTCCTCAACCTCGACCCTTGTCCCCCAGCCCCCTCGGGTAATATGGGCAGCTGCCCGCTCTGGTCCCACCACAGTCTCAGCACCACCAGTCTCCCAGGTCCTAAGGCAGGTCCAGTCCTTTACCTCCACCTCCTCTGCGGCTGCAGCCTCGTCCTCCATGCCTGGTGCCATCCACATCTACAGCCAGAAGATCTCCAGGCCCACCTCTGCAGGTCAAGGTAAACCTTTGATGGATAACATCCTGATAGATGTTTGGTGTGTTCTCAGCTCCCAGTCTTTCTATGGCCTAAGCCGGTGGTCTTCCACCTCTTCTTGCCCAGGGACCCCCTCGCGGGCAAGCTGGCGACCCATGGATCCCCATCATACGTTAGCAAAAAATTTGAATTCCTTATCAGGTGACTGATAATGGCAAGGAAAAGTAATCAGCTTTTTAAAATGAATAGATTTGGTTGGTAGTTTTTCATTATTTTGTGTAAACTCTAACATAGCCTATTAGCTAGAAAAGTAACTCCAAACACATTTTTGCTATGAGTAGCTGATTATACAATAATATAAAATAAGGGTAAACTTTTTTTTAAATACAGTGCCTTGCAAAAGTATTCGGCCCCCTTGAACTTTGCGACCTTTTGCCACATTTCAGGCTTCAAACATAAAGATATAAAACTGTATTTTTTTGTGAAGAATCAACAACGAGTGGGACACAATCATGAAGGGGAACGACATTTATTGGATATTTCAAACTTTTTTAACAAATCAAAAACTGAAAAATTGGGCGTGCAAAATTATTCAGCCCCTTTACTTTCAGTGCAGCAAACTCTCTCCAGAAGTTCAGTGAGGATCTCTGAATGATCCAATGTTGACCTAAATGACTAATGATGATAAATACAATCCACCTGTGTGTAATCAAGTCTCCGTATAAATGCACCTGCACTGTGATAGTCTCAGAGGTCCGTTAAAAGCGCAGAGAGCATCATGAAGAACAAGGAACACACCAGGCAGGTCCGAGATACAGTTGTGAAGAAGTTTAAAGCCGGATTTGGATACAAAAAGATTTCCCAAGCTTGAAACATCCCAAGGAGCACTGTGCAAGCGATAATATTGAAATGGAAGGAGTATCAGACCACTGCAAATCTACCAAGACCTGGCCGTCCCTCTAAACTTTCAGCTCATTCAAGGAGACCTGAGACTGGGACGGAGATTTGTCTTCCAACAAGACAATGATCCAAAACATAAAGCAAAATCTACAATGGAATGGTTCAAAAATAAACATATCCAGGTGTTAGAATGGCCAAGTCAAAGTCCAGACCTGAATCCAATCGAGAATCTGTGGAAAGAACTGAAAACTGCTGTTCACAAATGCTCTCCATCCAACCTCACTGAGCTCGAGCTGTTTTGCAAGGAGGAATGGGAAAAAATTTCAGTCTCTCGATGTGCAAAACTGATAGAGACATACCCCAAGCGACTTACAGCTGTAATCGCAGCAAAAGGTGGCGCTACAAAGTATTAACTTAAGGGGGCTGAATAATTTTGCACGCCCAATTTTTCAGTTTTTGATTTGTTAAAAAAGTTTGAAATATCCAATAAATGTCATTCCACTTCATGATTGTGTCCCACTTGTTGTTGATTCTTCACAAAAAAATACAGTTTTATATCTTTATGTTTGAAGCCTGAAATGTGGCAAAAGGTCGCAAAGTTCAAGGGGGCCGAATACTTTCGCAAGGCACTGTATATATAATATTTTATAAATATAATATTTTATAAATATACAAATGTTAGCCATGTGTTGGCAAAAATGTATGACTAAGTCGAGAAAGGTTACCAGCGGCAACTTTTGAAAAGCCTATGTCAGATATGAGTACAATTTGCTCATTATTAGGAGTTGAGAAATGAAGTTGACATCATTGGAAAGAAGATATTCTCCTCTATTCTAATGTAGGTATGTAATTTAGAATCGCCATTTAAAAATAAAAAAATGTATATTTTTTCCATGGACCCCCTGCAGTACCTCTGGACCCCTACACCCCGTCATTCATTTCATGTTTCTCTCTGCTTCAGCAATCAGAAGGACGCCCTCCAGCCGGCCCAGACCAGATCCAAATGGGGTCTTTAATAAGGACCTGGACTCACTGCCTGCTCAGGCGCAGTCCAACCAACAAGCCATAGTCTCAGCCCTGCAGAAACTGGCAGAGAAGCAGGCTGCCCGCCAGTACAACAGCTCCAGCCACATCAGTCTCCTAACACAACACGTGAGTCTCCTGTCACCCTATCCAACCCCTCTGCCTTTCCTGCTCAACAACTAGATACAGTCATCTGATGCACAGGTAGAGTGGTCATGTCAGGAAACAGAACTACTACAATTGTATGATGTACTGTATAGTGATCTGTCTTGCACAGTGGTCTTACTGTGCGTGTTTTAATATTCCGCTGTGTTGTTAGTGTGTAAACCTCTCTGTGACCCCATGGGGAGTGATGGCTCAGAGCTCAGTGCTGCTTGCTCATCCAGCAGGCGGAGAGGGTTCCTGGAGCCTACAGCCTGTGGGCTGGAGCTGGCTGATCTGAGCGGTGGGGCGGTGAGCTGAGGCTCTGTGTGAGGTCTCATTATCAGATGCACCACAGGGAGTGCTTTCTGTTGATATTTAACAGGCAGTCACTTTTTTGTGGTAA
Source organism: Oncorhynchus masou masou (assembly GCF_036934945.1). Classification (NCBI taxonomy): domain Eukaryota; kingdom Metazoa; phylum Chordata; class Actinopteri; order Salmoniformes; family Salmonidae; genus Oncorhynchus; species Oncorhynchus masou. The sequence goes on from NC_088232.1 coordinate 34,164,266, forward strand.
TTGATGCTTATAAATGGAAGAATGTGGCAAATTGGCACCGAGTGGGGGAGCAAGGGCTCTGCTTCCTCCACCACCTCCCTGTTTCCTCTCTTCCCTGAGGGTTTGTCGTTCTCAGTGGGTAAGCCCACAAGCCTCCCACTCTACCTTGCTCCCTCCCTCTCTCTCGCTCTCCCTCTCTGGGAGTTTTTTGTGATGGCACTAGACCACACAGACTGCAGTTTTATGGCTTCCTCTTCTCTGTACAGTATTCTATTCCTCTGAAAGATGTTTTCTGTAATTCCCATGCATAGTTAATCCTGGTAATGGCAAAAGCTTATTTTGCAGTGCAAAATAGTTTAATGGTTTGCACTTAAAGGGTCTGAATATACTTGGCCTTTCTCTCGACTCAGATTAGAAGTCATTAAATTACTTATAATAGAGTGTTCTGTATAGAGAAGCAACACCAGGTTCCTCCCACCCTTTGTCATAGTGGTGTTAGTGTGGACAGGGTGGTAGCCTAATGGTTAAGAGGTTGGGCCAGTAACTGAAAGGTTGCTGGTTTGTTCCACTGATTGACCTTTTGAAGATTCAGCAATTACTCTTTTCCACATGCCAGGCCTCATCTTTTGGGAATAACCTTAACTAGTTTCACAATGTAATAATTTTGAATGGGGTAAATTTAAGTATTTCTTATCATGTGTAATCAAAAAAATATGTGCTGGATTGTCAGTCCTCCCTCTATGTAACTTGTACCTTGAGGGCGTGAAACATGATTACACTTTCATAAGGCCCATGTACCCCCCAACATGATTCAATATGATATAGTATTTAATTCATTACAATTTGGTTTGGAGACGTATGTTCTTTACTTCCATTGTGGTGAAACGTGATAGTGTTAATGTCAAATCTCTTATGTTTCGGGTATATCAAACATATCCACCCAAAACAGAATTGTAAATTAAAGTAATTTCCTCCCTGTCCCACCCAGGAGAGCAGCAGCAGACACATGTCAAGTGTAATCCTAGTTGGATACAGTAATGGTAGGAATGTGCATATTAAGGTAGCCTGGAGTTGAGAAACACCTTAGTCCTGATGAACAACATGGGGAGTTCCTTTTGGGGAAATGTAAGTTACTGACGGTTGATTGTGAAATGTTGGCATTTCCGATTTCATGGATTCAAACTTACATTCAAATGTAATTATGGATTTACTGAAGATAACTGGCATCCCAGCACTTCTAGGTCAGCATGGTTGAAGAACCTTCACCATTGAGATCTGTTGACAGTATATTATAGATTCCTTCCAAATCCTTGAGGAATGAAAATAAACTCTGTATTGGGCCCTGAAAAGCTCCCCGACCTGGCTGTGTTCTGTCAGCTCTTGCATTAATTTAAACACCTGTCGTTTAGGAATGTTTGACATTTCCCTTTCTCTGGCATGACTACTAGCCAAACAATTCGTTCACCTGCCCAGAACTTGGCTTTTAAAGCGCAGAGAAAATAAACAGCCCTCCCAGCTAACAATTGTAGGGAGAACGCATTTTGTAATGCTCCCCTAATGTTTGAGTTTCCAGTTCCTTTAGTTAGGGGAACATTCTATTATGTTAGCAAAAACCTTCTGAGAGAACCTTTTTTAGCATATTCTGGTGTTAAATTTGAGAAGACAATTCCCTTAAGTTCTGTTTGATATTATCTAGAACATGGTTTCAATGTTCTCAGAATATACAACATTAATGTTCGAGCTGAGATTTACTTCAAAGTGTATTCATCCTTTTGCTTACACCTATCAAATTGTTTCAGATCTACACAAATGCCTAGGGAAGAAGGGGTTAGGGTTTGTCCTGGACAGGACCTAACTATTCTGTCCCAATAAGCACATGCCTTAGAGATATCCCTTATTGGGACACTGGTTAGGGTGTTTGTCATTGGTGCTGTTGGTCTTGGTTCGAAACCTGCTAGGGGAGTCACCCTACTCATATTCTTGTAATATATGTTAATGTCATCATTTGGCAACAGTTAGAACACACCTATCTGATCTAATTAAAATTAATTTTCTCATTGGAAGATGAGTTTCAGTGGAAATCTAGATAGAGATTTCTCAGATGCTCAGCTATCCTCATCAATCTACACATGATACCCCATAATTATAAAAAAAAACCCGGAAATATCACATTTACATAAGTATTCAGACACTTTGCTCTGTGCTTTTTTGAAGTGCCTTTGGCAGCGTTTACAGCCTCGAGTCTTCTTGGGTATGACACTACAAGCTTGGCACACCTGTATTTGGGGGGTTTCTCCAATTCTTCTCTGCAGACCCTCTCAAGCTCTGTCAGTTGGATGGGGAGCATTGCTGCACAGCTATTTTCAGGTCTCTCCTGAGATGTTCAAGTCCAGGCTCTGGCTGGGCCACTTAAAGACACAGAAACTTGTCCCGAAGCCACTCCTGCGTTATCTTGGCTGTATGCTTCTGGGTCGTTGTTCTGTTGGAAGGTGAAACTTCACCCCACTTTGAGGTCCTGAGCACTCTGGAGCAGGTTTTCATCAAGGATCTCTCTGTACTTTGCTCCGTTCATCCTTCCCTTGATCCTGACTAGTCTCCCAGTCCCTGCTGCTCAAAAACAGTCCCACAGCAGGATGGTGCCAGAGTTCCATTTAGGTTTCATCAGACCAGAAAATCTTGTTTCTCATTGTCTGAGAGTCCTTTTAGGTGCCTTTTGGCAAACTTCAAACGGGCTGTCATGTGCATCTTTTTACTGAGGAGTGGCGTCCGTCTGGCCACTCTACCATTAAAGGCCTGATTGGTGGACTGCTGCAGAGATGGTTGTTCTTCTGAAAGGTTTTCCTAACTCTAGAGCTCTGTCAGAGTGACCATCGGGTTCTTGGTCACCTCCCTGACCAAGGCTCTTCTCCGCCGATTCTCAGTTTGGCTTGGCGGCCAGCTCCAGGAAGAGTCTTGGTGGTTCCAAACTTCTTCCATTTATGAATGATGGAGGTCACTGTGTTCTTGGGGACCTTCAATACTGCAGACATTTTTTGGTACCCTTCCCAGATCTGTGCCTCGACACAATCCTGTCTAGGAGCTTTACAGACGATTCCTTTGACCTCATGGCTTGATTTTTGCTCTGACATGCACTGTCAACCGTGGGACCTTTTTATATAGACTGGTGTGTGTGCCTTTCCAAATCATGTCCAATCAATTTAATTTACCACAGTTGGACTCCAATTAAGGGTGATCAATGGAAATAGGATGCACCTGAGCTCAAATTAGAGTCTCATAGCAAAGGGTCTGAATACTTATGTAAATAAAGTATTTCTGTTTTTTATTTGTAGTAAATGTGCCAAAATTTCTCAACCTGTTTTCAGTGTGTGTGTGTGTGTGTGTGTGTGTGTGTGTGTGTGTGTGTGTGTGTGTGTGTGTGTGTGTGTGTATTAATTTAGATTGAGGTTGTAACTTAACAAAATGTGGAAAACGTCAAGAGGTCTCAATACTTTCCGAATGCACTGTATAGCCATGTTTTTATTCACTATTCACTATCACCATGTTTTTTATTAATCTTTAATTCTGCATTGTTGGCAAAGGACCTGTAAATAAGTGTGACGCCAAATTATTTTTGATTTGAAGCTCTACGGACAGTTCGTTCGACCTCATGGCTTGGTTTTTGCTCTGACATGCGCTGTCAACTGTTGGACCTTTATATAGTCAGGTGTGTGCCTTTCCAAATCCTGTCAAATGAGTTGAATTTACCACAGGTGCATTCCAAACAGGATGCACCTGAGCTCTATTTTGAGTCTCATAGCAAAGGGTCTGAATACTTATGTATTTTCGTTTTTTATCATTATGGGATATTGTGTGTAGATTGATGAGGAACATTTTAGAATGAAGCTGTAAAGTAACAAAATGTGAAAAAAGGAAGGGGTCTGAATACTAGTGTATATTGCTAAACATGTGAGAATATAGTATCCATTTTTGTGAATGGGGCGGTGTACCAAAAAACTATCCAGTGAGGGTATAGTGCTAAGAATGGGACAGTAGGGGGACTCCTCTAGCGTGTCTCGAACCCAGGCCACCAGCACCAATGACAAATGGCCTAACCACTGTCCCAATAAGGGGTGTCACTGGGGCATATGCTTATTGGGCCAGTATTTAGTATTTATTAGGATTCCCAATTAACTTCTGCCGAGGCAGCAGCTACTCTTCCTGGGGTCCAAGCAAGAAACAACACAACAAATAAAATACATTTTATACGTAAATATACATAGCACTACATTTACATTACTTTACAATTTAGCTATTCAGCAGACGCTCCCATCCAGAGCGACTTACAGAGTGGATTCATCTTAAGATAGCCAAGCTGAGACAACCATATATCACAGTCGTATCCCAAGCACGTATCACATACAAAATGAATAAAAATGTCTGTCTCTCCACAGTCCCAGAGTAAGGTGTTCTTTTTATCAGATTTTTGACTCTGTTTTTATTGCTAGCTTGAGTTACATGAGGTGGCAAATAGTTCCATTTATATAGCTCTATTTAATACTGTGTGCTTCCCAGCCTCTGTTCTGGACCTGGGGACTGTGAAGAGACATCTGTTTGCATGTCTTGTGTGAAACAGACCGTTGGGTACCTTCTACACATCACACAAAAAAACAATAGTGATGCAGTCAATCAATCCTCAATTTTGAGGCAGGAGAGATTGACATGAATTTAATTGACATTCGCCTTCCATGTAGTGCAATATGTGCTGCTCTGTTTTGGACCAACTGCAATTTGCCTGTTTTTTTGTTTGTTGTTGCGGCACCTGACCACACAACTGGACAGCAGTCCAGGTTCAACAAAACTAGGGCGTGTAGGACATGTCTGGTTAACTGAGATATCAAGAAAGCAGAGCAAAGCCTTATCATGGACCGTAACCATTCTAAAACTGACTGGAACTCTATGTTAAGGGTGTCAGTTATTTATTTTACTGTTGCAGTCAACGTGTAACGGTTTTCATGCGGTGAAGGAGAGTCGGACCAAAATGCAGCGTGTAGATTGCGATCCATGTTTAATGAACAAAACGTAACACAAATCTAAATACAAACACTACAAAACAAAGAACGTAACGAAAACCGAAACAGCCTATACTAGTGTAAACTAACACAGATACAGGAACAAGGACACTAAGGACAATCACCCACGAAACACACAAAGAATATGGCTGCCTAAATATGGTTCCCAATCAGAGACAACGATAATCACCTGACTGATTGAGAACCACCTCAGGCAGCCATAGACTAACGCTAGACATCCCACAAAACCCCAAGACAAAAACACACCACAATAACCCATGTCACACCCTGGCCTGACCGAATAAATGAAGAATAAACATAATATATTTCGACCAGGGCGTGACACAACGTTTATACTGTTGAGCTGGATGCTGATTGGATGAGCAGCGTTCCAAGCCTTGCTTTATTGGCCTGCTATCGCGTCGGTCCGAACCACGCCATTTACCTGTGACTGCATTCATGATGCAACACTGCCTCTTGTGCCATATTGCTTAGTTAAGGGAATGGTCTCTTGGAAACATTCCTTGCACATCATGGGAACATTCACAGGAACATTCCTATGAGCACAAGAATTAATGACCTAATATGCAGTGGTGTAAAAATACTTTAAGGTACGACTTAATTCGTTTTTTGTGGTATCTGTACTTAACTTTACTATTTATATTTATGGAAACTTTTACTTCACTACATTCCTAAAGAAAATAATGTACCTTTTACTCCATACATTTTCCCTGACACCCAAAAGTACTACATTTTGACAGGAAAATGGTCCAATTCACACACGTATCAAGAGAACATCCTTGGTCATCTCTACTGTCTCTGATCTGGTGGACTCACTAAACACAAATGCTTTGTTTTTAAATTATGTCGGAGTGTTGGAGTGTGGCCCTGGTTATCCGTACATTTTAAAAAGGAATTTTAAATAAGGAATTTAAAATGATTTTTACTTATACTTTAGATACTTAAGTACATTTTAGCAATTCAATTTACTTTTGATACTTAAGTATATTTAAAACCAAATACTTGTATACTTTTACTCAAGTAGTATTTTACTGGGTGACTTTCACTGTTACTTGAGTCATTTTCTATTAAGGTGTCTTTTTACTTTTACTCAAGTATGACAATTGAGTACTTTTTGCATCACTGCTAATGTCTTAAGGGACTGTTCTCTAAAATTGTGGGAACGTTTGTTAGCTGGGCTGTCATTTCTAAAAAGAACTGTAAACAAAATGTCTTTTTCCCGCTTTGCAGAATCACATAATCATCATTTTTTAATATCAACTGTCACTCTTAACTGAACTCATCAGGAAACATATTCTACATTTTTCATTTGTGATTCTGTCCTGTCTTTCGCCCCAGTCCACTGCTTTTAATGAGCCCCTCTGTTTGGTTCTGCACTGTATGCTGGAGGGCAGGAGACAGAGAAGGGCCACAGAAAATCTGAATAAGTATTAATTTCCACCAAACTCCCAGGGCAGTATAGACCGTACAGTATGTAGGGAGAATGCAGCAGCCCCATGCAGTCTGATGATGCTGTAGCATGTACTGTAGTAATGGGGTTGGATACTGTAGCACCTCACTGCTAATTGTGCTGTTATGGTGGTAAACTGATTTGGCTGGTGAGTAATGACCACAGTCCCTCTCAGGGGGTTGGGGAGTTACGGGGAGGGGGGACCACCTGGCTGCCGAGTGGAGACTGGAGACTAGCTCCGAGATGCACTGTGTACATTTCACACAGCTGGGGAGGGAGAAATGAGACTGCTGCTGCAGCACACAGGGCGGCCGCCAGTAAGTATGAGTCCAATAAGAAGAAATCGAAAGCCCTGGTGTCTGCAGTACCATAGTGGGAAGACAAGTAACTCAAGCAGATTATACTTGTTTAATATCACTATTTGCTTGCTTACTCAATAAGACCATGTATTGACATTTCAGGTTTCACCATTTTTCTCTGCAGAGATGATTGTAGACATTTTTCACCACAAATTCTCACAATTTAGCAGTTAGCGTGCCAATGATTCTTATGCAATGTCGCTGTGTGTTCTCTTGTCCCTGCAGTTGACCAACCTGAACCTGACTAACAGGGTGCTGAGCAGAGGGGCCATCACCCTGACCCCAGCAGTGCGGCATGGTCATGGGACTGGAGCTGTGACCCAGCGGCCTGTCAGGGCTGTCCACTCTGACACAGGGCCCATCCACAGCGCTACTGGGTGAGTCAAACACATACACCCCAACAAACACCTTCCTAAAGAGTTGCACAATGCTCACATGCAACAACGTAATGCATTTATACTGACCCACGTGCAGGAAATTCCCTTGACCATCACTCATGTCCATTGGTTCATTGCGCTACTCTGTTCATGTACTGATAACGACTGTTTATGAGATGGAGTCAAGGGTCTGTTTGGAATGAGATGATTAGTTATATACAGTACCACTGATACTACATTGGTTGTACAATGAGAAATTATGTGGGATTAAATGCAGTCTTGAATCAAGAAAAGCGGGGTGACTGTCTGTAATACCCCCTGATTGTCACCAGTATACCATCCATTTGTCCATTTGTCATGCACTACACCTCAGTTCCCTTATAAGACCTCTCGTGTTGCTTTGGGCAAAATATTACCATTGTGCTTCACCAGTGGTATTTTCACTCCCCAAAGGCTGTGGAGAGGGAATGGTGCGTTGCAATCTCAACGAGGTTCACTGCCAAAGTAAACAGCAATTCCTCTCCTCAGAGAGACTGGAGTCTGAGATGCTGGGCAGTTGTATACAGCCATTCAGAGCAGCAGGTTGAGTGTGGCGCTAGGGCAGTGGAGGCCTCATTAAGAATAATCAGAACTGTTTTTACAGACCTCCTCCTGTGGTCTAGTCTGTACTGCATCCACTAAACTACATATTCACTATTTTTATGTCGCTCTGACGGTCAAAGGTAACTTGTATTGCCAACTTTTGGAGCATTGGAAATGGTGTGCTCCCTTTTCTTCTACCAGTTTAAGCCCTTATAGTGATGGATGTTGCAACCCCTCTGGGATTTGGTACATCTCTGATCAGTGGCTTGAACAGTCATTTTGATTAAATGCATCACTGCCATGAATATAATGCACAGGTCTGGCACTTTTTTTTTCTTAACCCTACGTGCAACCTGTTTTTACAGAGGCGGCTTGGATCCCATTCGTCATTTTGGAGAGGACTCTCCAAGTGTGTATATTGAGTGTGCATTTCAAAGGTCTATCCTTAATGCGGATGCCTTTCTCTTGGTCTCCCTTCTAAAGCTTGCCTGTGAGAGGTTCACATGAGCTGTGCGCAACCTCATGAGAGGCTTTTAGTGGGACTATGCTAAGATCCTCATTCACATCGGGGCAAATTAACATTTTGAGGATTTTCTGTATAAGCGACATAGGACAATTTTTATAGGTGCTTTAGTTTGTGGTAGCCTATTTGGTCACAGTCAATAAATACTCAAGCCAGGTTTAATGGTCTCTGAAGAATATTTAAATTGAAGACTTAGTTTTTGGAAAAGTATTTTCAACTTCTGGGCTTAATGGGGTATTTCAATGTAGGCCTTTGACTAACAAAATGCTTATTTTGAAGCGTTTTAATTGTGCTTTGTGAGGCTAGCTGTGGAGTTAGCTGATATCTGCCTGGAGTGTGTGAAGCATGCTGGCAGCCTAATACATTGCATTGGATAAGTGGGGGCAGAGTCAACAGTAAGTCTGCCACATAGCCAGTCTGCTCCAACCCTCTTCTCTGCAACCATGCTTTCTCCCTCACATGGGCCAATGCAGACTGCAGAGAGGGAGAGGGGAAGAGAGAAGTGAGCACATGGACACTGTGAATATGTGTGCCAGACTGCGTCACGTGAGTTAAGGGGGGGGGGGGGGGTTCAACCTCTGCTGGATGCTGCTTCTGGAAGAGGTGGCCGAGCAAGGTTTAAGCATACATGGTTGCTCTCTCTATTTTTACAGTGATATGTGAGTGACAATGTCTCAGACAGTTTGGCCCTGATCTCCCGTTCTCTGTTTTTCCAGTCCAGCCCTTCCTTATGTATGGAACTGTGTGGGAATTCCTGGAATGTCTGGCCTTTTCCCTTTTTAAAATGTTTTTATTTCCACAAATGGAGGAAGATGCATTCTATTAAATGTATCATCTCAAAGAGTAGTTGTATGGAGGGAGACAGACATTTCACATTTTAAATGTAGCCTAATTGTTATGACCTTGATGGATTATCCTCCTTTCTATTGTAAGTCCAAAACAGAAGATGGCGCCGTACTGTATGGCAGCCATTTTGCAAGCTCCAACCCAACTTTTCTATTTTGTAATCTTTTAGCGTTTTATTTTTAATTTCCACAAAATCTATCCGCTATAATTTCTTATAACAGACAAACTTTTGAACATCAGATCTGCAGTTACTTGCCTCAATTCTGGCTTCAACTTCGACTCATCTGCCCTGGGCTCTTTCTGTAACTGACCCAATTTTCGTGGTAACCAAGAGGAAATGCCGGCGTTGGAGACAAGAATGGGGGAGTCCAGGTGAGATTAAGGCGAGGGGAAAACCAGCCACCTCTTCCCTTCATTCTATTGGCCATGGCCATCCTATAATTAAATGGTTGACCTCTGTTCGTGGATTTGCTACCAATGGGACTCTCGTAAACTGTAATATTCACTGCTTTTCTGAAACATGGCTTTAGACAAAATACTACCCATGGCTATCCAATTCAATTCTCCATTCACAGAGCAGACGGAACAGTAGAGTCAGGGAATTGAAGGCGGAGGGTTTTGCCTCTTCATCAAAAACAAATGGTGTGTTGACTCGAGCACAGTGGCAGTCTCGACCCATTGTTCACCCGTCTTGGAATACCTGATGGTCAAATGCTGACCATTCTACATCCTGGGGGAGTTTTCAGCTGTTATTACAACTGTTGTATACATTACACTCAGGATAAGAAAAATAACAAGTTCGCACTGTACGAGGCTATAAACAAGCAGGAAAACTTGCACCCGGAGGCTGCTTTTCTTGTTGCCGGCGATTTTTAATTCCACATCATTGAGACACATTTTTTAAAATTGTACCTTTATTTAACTAGGCAAGTCAGTTAACAACAAATTCTTAATTACAATGACGGCCTAGGAACAGTAGGTTAACTGACTTGTTCAGGGGCAGAACGACAGAGTTTTACTTTGTCAGCTCGGGGATTCGATCTAGCAACCTTTCAGTTACTGGCCCAATGTTCCAACCACTAGACTACCTGCCACAACATGATATCAAACTTACATCAACACGCCTCCTTCGCCATAAAGTCCCAGACCACTGTTACTCTACCCACAAGCAAGCATACAAGGCCCCCCCTCATCCCCATTCGGCAAATCAGATCATGACTCTGTACTCCTTATTCCGTTTTACAAGTGGAAGCTCAAACAGGAAGTATCGGTGACTCTTCCCGGTTGAGAAATGGTCATCAGAATCAGAGATTATGCTACAGGACTGCTTTGCTAGTGCTAATTGAAATATGTTCAGACACTCCACCAATAACATCGAGTTAACTACCTCTGTCACTGGCTTCATTAGGAAATACATCTGCGACGTTGTCCCCACAGTTTTCTTTATTTTATTTCACCTTTATTTAACCAGGTAGGCAAGTTGAGAACAAGTTCTCATTTACAACTGCGACCTGGCCAAGAATAAAGCAAAGCAGTTCAACACATATAACAACAAAGTTACACATGGAATAAACAAAACATACAGTCAATAATACAGTTGAAGAAAATCTATATACAGTGTGTGCAAATGAGGTAAGAGAAGGGAGGTAAGGCAATAAATAGGTCATGGTGGCGAAGTAATTACAATATACCAATTAGACACGAGTGATTGATGTGCAGAAGATGAATGTGCAAGTAGAGATACAGGGGTGCAAAGGAGCAAGATAAATAAATACAGTATGGTGATGAGGTAGTTGGATGGGCTTTTTACAGATGGGCTTTTTACAGATGGGCTATGTACAGGTGTAGTGATCTGTGAGCTGCTCAGACAGCTGGTGCTTAAAGCTAGTAAGGGGGTAAGAGTCTCCAGCTTCAGTGATCTTTGCAATTCATTCCAGTCATTGGCAGCAGAGAACTGGAAGGAAAGGCGGCCAAAGGAGGAATTGGCTTTGGGGGTGACTAGAGAGATATACCTGCTGGAGCGCCTGCTACGGGTGGGTGCTGCTATGGTGACCAGTGAGCTGAGAAGGTGCGGCATTACCTATCAGAGACTTGTAGATGACCTGAAGCCAGTGGGTTTGGTGACGAGTATGAAGCGAGGTCCAGCCGACAAGAGTGTACAGGTCACAGTGATGGGTAGTATATGGGGCTTTGGAAACAAAACGGATGGCACTGTGATAGACTGCATCCAATTTGTTGAGTAGAGTGTTGGGGGCTATTTTGTAAATGGCATCGTCCAGGATCGGTATGGTCAATTGTACGAGGGTATGTTTGGCAGCATGAGTGAAGGATGCTTAACCACAGTGAAGGTTAACACAGAGGTTTGCGCTAAACTAAAGGACAGGGCTGCTGCACACACAGCTATCAAATACAACCCTGAGGTTACCGCTGAGGACAAGAACAAGAAGTCCCACTACGACCTCCGCACAGTCATCAAACGAGCAAAAGGACAATATAGGAATAAGGAGGAATCATATTACCAGCTCCGCCGCCCCCGCCGCATGTGGCAGGATCTACAGTCATCACAGATTACAAAGGAAGACCAAGTCATGATATGCCTAACGTTTCCTCTCTACCAGATGAACTCAATGCATTTAATACATGCTTCAACAACACTGTGTCGTGCGTGAGGGCCCTCACTGACCCAGTGAAATGGGTGATCTCGCTCTCTGAGGCCGAAGTGACTAAGGTCTTTAATCAGATCAACACTCGCTAGGCCGCTGGGCCGGACGGTATTCCAGGGCGCGTTCTCAGAGCATGCGCAGAACAGCATATTCACGATCATTTTCAACTTCTCCTTGTCCCAGTTTGTAATCCCTACATGTTGGGTTGACCACCATCATTCCTGTTCCCAAGAACTCAAAGGCTTCATGCCACAATGACTACTGTCCTGTAGCACTCACATCTGTAATCATAAAGTGCTTTGAAAGGTTTCCTATGGCACACATCATCCTAGACCCACTCAAATTTGCATACCGCCCCACAGATCCATAGACGACGCAATCTGAATTGCATTCCACACTGCCCTCACCCACCTAGATAAGAGGAATGCCTATGTGAGAATGCTGTTCATTGACTACAGCTCAGCTTTCACACCCCACATCGACTGGGCTGCAGTGGAGCAGGTCGAGAGTTTCAAGGTTTTCAGTGTCCAAATCACTAAAGACTTACAATGGTCCACACACACGTGAACAGTTGTTAACAAGTTCCAAAGTTGCGCCTATTCCCCCTCGGGAGGTTAAATGTTTGGCATAGGCCATCAAATCCTCAAAGTTCTACAGCTGCACCTTTGTAAGCATCTTGACTGGCTGCAACACTGCTTGCTATGGCAACCGCACCGCCCTTGATCGCACGGCGCTACAGAGGGTGATGCGGACAGCCCAGTCCATCACTGGGGCCGAACTTCCTGCCTTCCAGGACCTCTATATCAGGTGGTGCAAAAGGATGGCCCGGAAAATTGTTAGACTCCAGCCACCCAAACCATAGACTCTTCTCTCTGCTTCCCCACAGAAAGCGGTACTTGTGCATCAAGTCTGACACCAACAGGCTCCTGAACAGCTTATATTCCCAAGACTGCTAATAGCTAACCAAATAGCTACACAGACTGAGTTGACCCTTGTATTTTATTTATGCACACTCACTTGTGCATATGACATTTAAACTTTAAGTACTTTTATCTTATCTACACTACTTTCTCCTTTTTGATCCCAGTTCATGTGAGGACTATTATTATACTTTTTAACTGGAAATCCTCTGTTCTTGAGTGCACTAAATTATGTCGCGACTTAGGAGCTCTGCTGTTAATACTTCATAACAGAGGTTTTGATGAGATCCTTCACCTCGTCACAGGACAGCTCAGGTAAAAAGGATCCCTTTGTCAGAAGGTTCTCCTGTTAAGAACGTGCCATCCATCACTTTCTCTCTGTTACTTTCCGCACCAACACAAACCCCAACATTTTTTCCACCCCATTACCCGCAACCGTAAATTTGGCGTAGGGATCTTAGAAAGCGGTGTAACATCGTTGATGAGATATTAGGATAAATTATCTTGATTTTGACTTCGAGTGCTGTTTCTTTCATGTAGGATTTCCTGAGCCCCCTACAACTGGGGCCGGTGGTCTGTGCCAAACATACTGAAACCGTTAAGCACGCTGGCTCTTTAAGCAGCAACCACAGGGGTGAAGCATGATGGGTTTCAAAGAGTAGCTTGGCCCTTTGATGTGCCGACATGCTGCCAGGATCTGCCAGGTATGCTGCCTCAGCACTCTGAAACACAGAGAGAGAGAAGCTGCTTCCCCACTCCTCTCACTCCAGTCTGCTGTCAACCTGGAGCAGGGGGCTGCTGGCTACACTCACTTTCATAAGCACCATTATACTATTACTATATAGACACCTCACAACTCTGTTGTCAGGAGTAACGCTTGACTTCCCGATACTTTGTTTTTTGAATTGTCCCAAACCGCATCATTGATGTGAAATTGTTTGATTTCTCATAGGCATTAATATGACCTTCTAAAAGTATCTAACATGTTTTATTTATCTTACTAGGCAAGTCAGTTTGAAGAACAAATTCTTATTTACAATGACGGCCAAACCCAGGCAACACTGGGCCAATTGTGCGCCACCCTATGGCCGAATGTGATGCAGCCTGGATTTGAACCAGGTACTGCAGTGAAGCCTCTTGCACTGAGATGCAGTGTCTTAGACCACTGCGCCATTCGGGAGCCCAAAACATCAGGGTTTTATCATTAGCTCTCTTTTGCTAGTTTAGGACAAGCCTATAAAAGAAGGCCAAATTGCTTAGTCTCTGTATTTTACTAATTTTACCCGATCCTGGATCGAACAATTGGTTCAGGTAAGAATTCATTTCCAGTAAGTTTTTGGGTAACAATAGCTGTGGGTTGAAATTGTGATTGAGGACCACAATTGTGTATTTAGGGTTGTAATACGTCATGGTTGGCACATTCTACTCCCCTCAGTGAGGAGACCACTAATGTCTCTCTCTACCTTGGCACCCAAACTCTCTCTCTCCACTGTTACCTCCATCTCTGTCTTCATATCCAAATCAAATCAAATTTATTTATATAGCCTTTCGTACATCAGCTGATATCTCAAAGTGCTGTACAGAAACCCAGCCTAAAACCCTAAACAGCAAGCAATGAAGGTGTAGAAGAACGGTGGCTAGGAAAAACTCCCCAGAAAGGCCAAAGCCTGGTTCCTCTCTAGGTTTCTTCCTAGGTTATGAGGGGTGGCCAGTCCTCTTCTGGCTATGCCGGGTGGAGATTTTAACAGAACATAGCCAAGATGTTCAAATGTTCATAAATGACCAGCATGGTCAAATAATAATAATCACAGGCAGAACAGTTGAAACTGGAGCAGCAGCACGGCCAGGTGGACTGGGGACAGCAAGGAGTCATCATGTCAGGTAGTCCTGAGGCATGGTCATAGGGCTCAGGTCCTCCGAGAGAGAGAGAGAGAAAGAAAGAAAGAAAGAAAGAAAGAAAGAAAGAAAGAAAGAAAGAAAGAGAGAATTAGAGAGAGCATACTTAAATTCACACAGGACACCGGATAGGACAGGAGAAGTACTCCAGATATAAGAAACTGACCCTTGCCCCCGACACAAACTACGGAAGCATAAATACTGGAGGCTGAGACAGGATGGGTCAGGAGACACTGTGGCCCCATCCGATGACACCCCCGGACAGGGCCAAACAGGAAGGATATAACCCCACCCACTTTGCCAAAGCACAGCCCCCACACCACTAGAGGGATATCTTCAACCACCAACTTACCATCCTGAGACAAGGCCGAGTATAGCCCACAAAGATCTCCGCCACGGCACAACCCAAGGGGGAGTGACTCAGTGACTCAACCCACTCAAGTGACGCACCCCTCCTAGGGACGGTATGAAATATCCCTAGTAAGCCAGTGTCTCAGCCCCTGTAATAGGGTTAGAGGCAGAGAATCCGAGTGGAAAGAGGGGAACCAGCCAGGCAGAGACAGCAAGGCCGGTTTGTTGCTCCAGAGCCTTTCCGTTCACCTTCACACTCCTGTGCCAGACTACACTCAATCATATGACCCACTGAAGAGATGAGTCTTCAGTAAAGACTTAAAGGTTGAGACCGAGTTTGCATCTCTCACATGGGTAGGCAGGCCATTCCATAAAAATGGAGCTCTATAGGAGAAAGCCCTGCCTCCAGCTGTTTGCTTAGAAATTCTAGGGACAATTAGGAAGTCTGCGCCTTGTGACCGTAGCGTACGTGTATGTATGTACGGCAGGACCAAATCAGAGAGATAGGTATGAGCAAGCCCATGTAATTCTTTGTAGGTTAGCAGTAAAACCTTGAAATTAGCCCTTGCCTTGACAGGAAGCCAGTGTAGGGAGGCTAGCACTGGAGTAATATGATCAAATTTTTTGGTTCTAGTCAGGATTCTAGCAGCCGTATTTAGCACTAACTGAAATTTATTTAGTGCTTTATCTGGGTAGCCGGAAAGTAGAGCATTGCAGTAGTCTAACCTATAAGTGACAAAAGCATGGATTAATATTTCTGCATAATTTCAGGACAGAAAGTTTCTGATTTTTGCAATGTTACGTAGATGGAAAAAAGCTTTCCTTACAACAGTCTTGATATGTTCCTCAAAAGAGAGATCAGGGTCCAGAGTAACGCCGAGGTCCTTCAGTTTTATTTGAGACGACTGTACAACCATTAAGATTGATGGTCAGATTCAACAGAAGATCTCTTTGTTTCTTGGGACCTAGGACAAGCATCTCTGTTTTGTCCGAGTTTAAAAGTAGAAAGTTTGCAGCCATCCACTTCCTTATGTCTGAAACACATGATTCTAGCGAGGGCAATTTTGGGGCTTGACCATGTTTCATTGAAATGTACAGCTGTGTCATCCACATAGCAGTGAAAGTTATCATTATGTTTTCGAATGACATCCCCAAGAGGTAAAATATATAGTGAAATCAATAGTGGTCCTAAAATGGAACCTTGAGGAACACCGAAATTTACAGTTGATTTGTCAGAGGACAAACCATTCACAGGGACAAACTGATATCTTTCCGACAGATAAGATCTAAACCAGGCCAGAACTTGTCCGTGTAGACCAATTTGGGTTTCCAATCTCTCCAAAAGAATGTGATGATCGATGGTATCAAAAGCAGCACTAAGGTCTAGGAGCACGAGGACAGATGCAGAGCCTCAGTCTGATGCCATTAAAAGGTCATTTACCACCTTCACACGTGCAGTCTCAGTGCTATGATGGGGTCTAAAACCAGACTGAAGCATTTCGTATACATTGTTTGTCTTCAGTAAGGCAGTGAGTTGCTGCGCAACAGCCTTTTCTAACACTTTTGTGAGGAATGGAAGATTCGATATAGACCGATAGTTTTTTATATTTTCTGGGTCAAGGTTTGGCTTTTTCAAGAGCGGCTTTATTGCTGCCACTTTTAGTGAGTTTGGTACACATCCGGTGGATAGAGAGCCGTTTATTATGTTCAACATAGGAGGGCCAAGCACAGGAAGCAGCTCTTTCAGTAGTTTAGTTGGAATAGGGTCCAGTATGCAGCTTGAAGGTTTAGAGGCCATGATTATTTTCATCATTGTGTCAAGAGATATAGTACTAAAACACTTGAGCGTCTCTCTTGATCCTAGGTCCTGGCAGAGTTGTGCAGACTCAGGACAACTGAGCTTTGAAGGAATACGCAGATTTAAAGAGGAGTTCGTAATTTGCTTTCTAATAATCATGATCTTTTCCTCAATGAAGTTCATGAATTTATTACTGCTGAAGTGAAAGCCATCCTCTCTTGGGGAATGCAGCTTTTTAGTTAGCTTTGCGACAGTATCAAAAAGGAATTTTGGATTGTTCTTATTTTCCTCAATTAAGTTGGAAAAATAGGATGATCGAGCAGCAGTAAGGGCTCTTCGATACTGCACGGTACTGTCTTTCCAAGCTCGTCGGAAGACTTCCAGTTTGGTGTAGCAGCGGTGAGGGCTCTTTGATACTGCACGGTACTGTCTTTCCAAGCTAGTCGGAAGACTTCCAGTTTGATGTAGCAGCGGTAAGGGCTCTTCGATACTGCACGGTACTGTCTTTCCAAGCTCGTCGGAAGACTTCCAGTTTGGTGTAGCAGCGGTAAGGGCTCTTCGATACTGCATGGTACTGTCTTTCCAAGCTAGTAGGAAGACTTCCAGTTTGGTGTAGCAGCGGTAAGGGCTCTTCGATACTGCACGGTACTGTCTTTCCAAGCAAATAGGAAGACTTCCAGTTTGGTGTAGCAGCGGTGAGGGCTCTTCGATACTGCACGGTACTGTCTTTCCAAGCTCGTCGGAAGACTTCCAGTTTGGTGTAGCAGCAGTAAGGGCTCTTCGATACTGCACGGTACTGTCTTTCCAAGCTAGTAGGAAGACTTCCAGTTTGGTGTAGCAGCGGTGAGGGCTCTTTGATACTGCACGGTACTGTCTTTCCAAGCTCGTCGGAAGACTTCCAGTTTGGTGTAGCAGCGGTGAGGGCTCTTCGATACTGCATGGTGCTGTCTTTCCAAGCTAGTAGGAAGACTTCCAGTTTGGTGTAGCAGCGGTGAGGGCTCTTCGATACTGCACGGTACTGTCTTTCCAAGCTCGTCGGAAGACTTCCAGTTTGGTGTAGCAGCGGTGAGGGCTCTTCGATACTGCACGGTACTGTCTTTCCAAGCTAGTAGGAAGACTTCCAGTTTGGTGTAGCAGCGGTAAGGGCTCTTCGATACTGCACGGTACTGTCTTTCCAAGCTCATCGGAAGACTTCCAGTTTGGTGTAGCAGCGGTAAGGGCTCTTCGATACTGCACGGTACTGTCTTTCCAAGCTTGTCGGAAGACTTCCAGTTTGGTGTAGCAGCGGTAAGGGCTCTTCGATACTGCACGGTACTGTCTTTCCAAGCTCGTTGGAAGACTTTCAGTTTGGTGTAGCAGCGGTAAGGGCTCTTCGATACTGCACGGTACTGTCTTTCCAAGCTCGTCGGAAGACTTCCAGTTTGGTGTGGTGCCATTTCCGTTCCAATTTTCTGGAAACTTGCTTACAAATAACCACAGGTCCACCATTTCTGATTCTGCAGTACTCAAGAATCGCTCAGACCCTGGTCACCGCAACACACATACTGGTATTTTTGGTTTTGTTCAATATTTTGTCAGACTGTTGTTTTACTTGGTCGGTTGTTGTCGCAGCATTTAATTCCAGTACATTTTCTGACTGTCCATTTGCAGAGCCTATTTGGCTCCCAAGAAAACTCAGGGAAACTTAAAAATGAATGGGGCAAAAATGGTTTGATATCTTCCTCCTTTCAATAAAAAGCTTATTTTTTCACCTCAATTGGACCCAGATGTAGTGCTGGTAGTAAGGTATCCCCTTAGGCAGGGGAGAGAGAAATTCCAACCTGGGATAAGGGGACCATGTTAATGAGTTGACATCGACACCCTAGTAACATCCCTTCCCCCCTCAACAGGCAGTATGGACTAAAACCCTCTCCCACCCATTTCAGTCACACACATGAGAGATGGACTTATGCACTGCACTCACACTGGCACTTTGAACCCATCCACCAGCTCTCTGCTTCTCAACGTTGTAGGCTCCAGTACTCTGTGTTTCATAGTTATCATATCAATGCCCCTCTAGATGGAGGACAAGGGGGAGAAAATACAGTACCAAAGTTTGGACACACCTACCCAGGGTTTTTTCTTTATTTTTTACTATGTTCTACATTGTAGAATAATAGTGAAGACATCAAAACTATGAAATAAGTATGGAATCATGTTTAACACTTTTTTGGTTACTACAAGTATTTTACCTATTTGGAAAAGACCAAGTCCATATTATGGCAAGAACAGCTCAAATAAGCAAAGAGAAACGACCGTCCGTCATTACTTTAAGACATGAAGGTCAGTCAATCCGGGAAATTTCAAGAACTTTAAAAGTTTCTTCAAGTGCAGTCACAAAAACCATGAAGTTCTTTGATGAAACTGGCTCTCATGAGGACTGGAGGAATGGAAGACCCAGAGTTACCTCTGCTGCAGAGGATAAGTTCATTAGAGTTAACTGCACCTCAGAAATTGCAGCCCAAATAAATGCTTCACAGAGTTCAAGTAACAGACACATCTCAACAGCAACTGTTCAGAGGAGACTGTGTGAATCAGGCCTTCGTGGTCAAATTTCTGCAAAGAAACCACTACTAAAGGAACACGAGCAATGGACATTTTGTCTGAGTCCAAAATTGCGATTTTTCGTTCCAACCGCCGTGTTTTTGTGAGACATCGAGTAGGTGAGTGGATCGCATGTGTGGTTTCCACCGCGAAGCATGGAGGAGGTGTGATGGTGTGGGGGTTGATCGTTTGGGATGAGTTAGACTGCGGAGTGAAGGAAAAGCAGACAACAAGTGCTAAGCATAGACTCCTTCAAGGCTGTTAGAAAGACTATTAGAAAATCATTCCAGGTGAAGTTGGTTGAGAGAATGCCAAAAGTGTGCAAAGCTGTCATCAAGGGTGGCTAAAAATCTGAAATATATTTTGATTGGTTTAACACTTTTTTTTGGTTACTACATGATTCCATATGTGTTATTTCATAGTTTTGATGTCTTCACTATTATTCTACCATGTAGAAAATAGTAAAAAATCAAGAAAAACCCTTGAATGAGTAGGTGTGTCCAACATTTTGACTGGTGCTGGAAATACCCCTAAACCCCTGAGCCTGATGTCCACATTGACCAGCTAGGCCAGGACTTGGAGGTATGGTGGGCTGAAGCAGCATGATGTCATTTCATAACGGCCTTTTTCCCACATTCGGTGCTGAGTTAGATTGATGCTGCACATGTGCTCAGCTCACACTGCTGTGTTATTGTAAGTCATATCAGCATATTACAGTACAGTGGGTTCAGCAGGGTTCACACTGACACCCACATGCTGCAGGCAGGCAGAGCAGGCTCCAGGCTGCTACAACTGCACACATGTACTGTACCAGTGATGGGAAACTCAGATGTGCCAGTTTTTTTCTCCCTTTCCTATTTGTTATTTATTGTGCTGGAATTGAATGGCCAGGAACTGAGGCCCCTGATGTGGGACTCAGAGGATTTGTGATTTGGCCTCCCATGTAGCTCAAGTGGAGAGATATTGGTAAAGACTAACTGAAGCATACTGTACTTGGAATAGTTTTGGGGAAAAATGCTTAAATACTAAAAAATGGAGGCGAAACCATCCATCAGGGTTTTGTTTTGTCTTGTGGTTATTTGGACTCTGTTGTCTTAAAGGGTTCACAGACAGACCTTTGTTAGCAGAAGAGGGTGAAAACAGTTTCAATGGCTTTGGGTCACACCAGTTGTTTTTGCAATATACATGCCATTACGTGAAATGAGCGGGCGGATAGCGCGTTCACATGACTTTTAGATCCCTTGTGTCTTTGTTTGGCTACGCCGGACGGGAATATTTTTCATGTAGCCTGTGTGAGCGACACTGGATTATTTTCCCGCAGCGTGCATTGTTATTCAAGATTAATTGAATTCTAAGTTTAGACCTTATCTCAGTTCTGTTCTAAAAATGTCCTGGTGAATTGTGTTATTTCAAGTCTGATAATATTTTATTTAACTTTTACTGTATACAAATGTTATTACAATGTTATCTATTTTTCTTATATAAAAAAACATAAGCCTGTCATGAACTAGCACTTGACTACCCCCCCCCCCCCCCCCCCCCACCCACCCCATTGCTTTAGATGGGGCCAAAAAGGCTGAAAGGCTTAGTCCTAGTGAAAGATAATCCAGTTACAAATGTGTGGAGCCGTTCAAAGGTTGGCTTTCCAGGTTGTGGCTTTGTGATGTGGATGGAACGTGATGCACTGAGAGCCCTGAGGCGGGAGTGGTTTCAATGTTTTCTAAGTGCCCCATGTTTGCCACGGGTCGGCTCTCTGCTTTGCCTCTTTGATTGGTCAGTTTTGACAGGAGGGCATCTGGGTGCAGCGGCTGGGGTGCCGCACGCTGTCTTGTCCCCTTTACTTGTTGTTCAGTCTTACTACTCAACATGTGGAGGGAAATAGGCCATGAGCTAACACTACATTTCAGTCTTGGTTGCATAGTCAAGTGACTGATGATGAGATGGTAGGCCTAAATACTTACATGGCTCCCCACTGCTGTTATTTCTGTTCCACTGCTGTCTGAGCCTAACCTTTTGCATCAGTAAAAGCTAGATGCTCAGTTCTTAATTTATCAAGGACACAGTACACATTAACTTTAGAACTATTTTGATCTAATTTCTTTTGCTCCCATAGCCCCAGGGTGCTGAGAGATGAGGAGGGTCTTTGGGATGGGGAGACCCAGAGTGCCTACAACCTGGTGAGAGGCGTCAGCCCCCAGCAGCGCTACCAGCCCATCCCAGGCAGCTACCAGCTCCAGTTCGCCATCCAGCAGCTGCAGCAGCAGAAGTTCCAGTCCCGCCAACTGCTTGACCAGAGTCGCACCCGCCACCAGGTCAGTGAGCTGCAGTCCACAATACCACAGACCGAACGGTAGGGTAAATGTGGCTGTGGAGTTTAGAGAAAAATATTACTGCTATGTAGTTCTGGTTGCCTTGGAACTATTCAGCCCAACGAAATGAGAACCATGCCTTCCTGTAAACCACAGGCTGAATGTGGAGAACCTCATGTTCAGGTAGACCCAGACTAGAAACCCTGCAAGACTGTATATACAGTGTGGTGAGAGTGTATTAGAAACACTCCTTCTCTCACTGGCTGAAAGTTGCACACAATCCAATCCTTGGAACCAGTGTTCAGCTTTGTGTCAAAACCATTTTACAGACTTTTTGTGATTTTCTCTGATTGGGGTTCAGAGAAACACTAGAAGTTGCAATTCTCCCTTTCCATCCCTTGATCTTTCCCTCTTACTCAAATAAAGCATAGATGTAAACACTTAGTAGGGTATTTGAGTGCTATTGAATTATAAATCAGGAAAACCCTCATCTCTTTTTGTCTGGGCAATATCAACTGCTTGTTTTTGTTAAGCAATGGGGATACTCTCCAAAAGCTCCCCCATCACCCGTAGAGGAAAGCCTTGATGTTTGTGCTTGCAAAGTTATTCTGGGAATTTCTCCTCCAACCGCCGAACAAAATGGTGTCCAGTGGGAACATCCTCACAGGGAGCTCGTTTCTTGAAAGCAAACATGAATTCTCACACCAAGCAAACTCTTTGTTCTACTGAGTCTGTGCTTATATTGGAAGGTAAGTAATCAAGGCTGGCTGCCCACAAGGGCTCCGGCGTGGCAATGCCACTGATTCTACACTGAATGAGAAGCCTAATCCCATCATTCACAGCTCATATCAGATTCTACATTCATTTTGTTCCCATTACAATGCTGAAACTGATTTCTGAGGCATAACTTTTCTAAACCGTTATAGTTACAAAACCTTTTAGTCTTGCTTGACTAGTCGTGACATATGCGATTTCTGCCATTGCTGAATGAGATTAAATGGAATGCCTTGGGTTACTTGATACTATATATCATTTTGAAACTGGAAAAAAAACCCGCATTGGTTCTTGGTTTGCTTTGAAAGGAGATCTGGACAGGAAATCTGTGTTTATTCTTCTTGCAGCATTTGTTGTAGAGCCGTTCTATGAATGGAGGCTGGGGAGAGACTAGAGGTATATTTTCTGGGTGATTTAAATATTGACTGGCTTTCATCAAGCTGCCCACTCTAGAAAAAGCTTCAAACTGTAACCAGTGCCTGCAACTTGGTTCAGGTTATCAGTCAACCTACCAGGGTAGTTGCAAACAACACAGGGATGAAATCATCAACATGTATTGATCACATCTTTACTAATGCTGCAGACATGTGCTTGAAAGCAGTATCCAGACCCATCGATTGTAGTGATCACAATATAGTAGCCATATCTCGGAAAACCAAAGTTCCAAAGGCTGGGCCTAATATAGTCTATAAGAGGTCATACAGTAAGTTTTGTAGTGATTCCTATGTTGTTGATGTAAAGAATATTGCACTTGACACATTTATGAAATTGCTCATTCCAGTTATTAATAAGCAGCACCCATTAAGAAAATGACTGTAAAAAGGGTTAAATCCCAGTGGCTTGATGAGTAATAGAAAAATTGTATGGTTGAGGGATGAGGCAAAAGCAATGGCAAATAAATGACACACCGAGAAAAATGTATTTGTGTGGAGGTGCTGACTAACGGCGAATAAACTATTAAAATAGAGTTACCCAATACATTACTGGGAGTTTATATATGGAGTGTGTGACTCTCTTTATTTTGATAGTATAAAGAATGATAGTAAAAAGCTTTGGAGCACCTTAAATTACATTTTGAGAAAAAGGGCAAACTCAGCTCCATCATTCATTGAATCAGATGGCTCATTCATCACAAAACCAACTGATATTGCCAACTACTTTAATATTTTTTTATAGGCAAGATTAGAAAACTTAGGGATGACATGCCAGCAACAAACGCTGACACTACACATCCAAGTATATCTGACCAAATTATGAAAGAAGGGCATTGTAGTTTTGAATTCCGTAATGTGAGTGTGGAAGAGGTGAAAAAATTGTCTATCAACAATGAAAAGCCACCGGGGTCTGACAACTCGAATGGAAAATTACTGAGGATAATAGCTGACGATATTGACAGTTCTATTTGCCATATTTAAAATGTAAGCCTACTAGACAGTGTGTGCCCCCATGCTTGGAGTGAAGCAAAAGTCATTCGGCTACCTAAGAATAGTAAAGCCCCCTTGGTTGGCTATTTTTTTTTCTTTACCTTTATTTAACTAGGCAAGTCAGTTAAGAACAAATTCTTAGATACAATGACGGCCTAGGAACAGTGGGTTAACTGCCTGTTCAGGGGCAGAACGACAGATTTGTACCTTGTCAGCTCGGGGGTTTGAACTTGCAACCTTCCAGTTCCAGTAACGAGACGTGGTGTGGTCACAACAACATACGGGAACTCAATTCCTTCTGTTCACCTGATTTAGAATTCCTCACAATCAAATGTCGACCGCATTATCTACCAAGGGAATTCTCTTCGATTATAATCATAGCCGTATATATTCCCCCCCAAGCAGACACATCGATGGCTCTGAACGAACTTTATTTGACTCTTTGCAAACTGGAATCCACATATCCTGAGGCTGCATTCATTGTACCTGGGGATTTTAACAAGGCTAATCTGAAAACAAGACTCCCTAAATTGTATCAGCATATCGATTGCGCACCAGGGCTGGTAAAACCTTGGATCATTGCTTTTCTAACTTCCGCGACGCATATAAGGCCCTCCCCCGCCCTCCTTTCGGAAAAGCTGACCACGACTCCATTTGTTGCTCCCTGCCTACAGACAGAGGCTAAAACAAGAAGTACTGGACTTCCTGACGGGCCACCCCCAGGTGGTGAGGGTAGGTAACAACATCTCCACCCCGCTGATCCTCAACACTGGGGCCCCACAAGGGTGCGTTCTGAGCCCTCTCCTGTACTCCCTGTTCACCCACGACTGCGTGGCTATGCACGCCTCCAACTCAATCATCAAGTTTGGAGACCACTACAGTGGTAGGCTTGATTACCAACAACGACGAGACGGCCTACAGGGAGGAGGTGAAGGCCCTCTGAGTGTGGTGTCAGGAAAATAACCTCACACTCAACGTCAACAAAACTAAGGAGATGATTGTGGACTTCAGGTAACAGCAGAGGGAACACCCCCCTATCCACATCGATGGGACAGTAGTGGAGAGGGTAGTAAGTTTTAAGTTCCTCGGCGTACACATCACAGACAAACTGAATTGGTCCACCCACACAGACAGCGTGATGAAGAAGGCACAGCAGCGCCTCTTCAACCTCAGGAGGCTGAAAAATTCGGCTTGTCACCAAAAGCACTCACAAACTTTTACAGATGCACAATCGAGAGCATCCTGTCGGACTGTATCACCGCCTGGTATGGCAACTGCTCCGCCCACAACCGTAAGGCTTTCCAGAGGGTAGTGAGGTCTGCACAATGCATCGCCGGGGGCAAACTACCTGCCCTCCAGGACACCTACACCACCCGATGTCACAGGAAGGCCATAAAGATCATCAAGGGCAACAACCACCCGAGCCACTGCCTCTTCACCCCGCTATCATCCAGAAGGCGAGGTCAGTACAGGTGCATCAAAGCTGGGACCGAGAGACTGAAAAACAGCTTCTATCTCAAGGCCATTAGACTGTTAAACAGCCACCACTAACAATGAGTGGCTGCTGCCAACATACTGACTCAACTCCAGCCACTTTAATAATGGGAATTGATGGGAATTGATGTAAAATATATAACTAGCCACTTTAAACAATGCTACTTAATATAATGTTTACATACCCTACATTATTCATCTCATATGTATACATATATACTGTACTCTATATCATCTACTGCATCTTGCCTATGCCGCTCTGTACCATCACTCATTCATATATCTTTATGTACATACTCTTTATTCTTTATCCCTTTACACCTGTGTGTATAAGGTAGTAGTTTTGGAATTGTTAGTTAGATTACTCGTTGGTTATGACTGCATTGTCGGAACTAGAAGCACAAGCATTTCGCTACACTCGCATTAACATCTGCTAACCATGTGTATGTGACAAATACATTTGATTTGATTTGTAAATCAGCCTGTTACTAACCTTTTTAGTAAACTTTTGGAAAAAATTGTTTGACCAGATGCAATGCTATTTAACAGTAAACAAATTGACATCAGACTTTCAGCACGCTTATAGGGAAGGACATTCAAAAAATGATTGAGGGCTGTTTTGGGGGCTGTTTTGTTAGACTTCAGTGCAGCTTTTGACATTATCGATCATAGTCTGCTGCTGGAAAAACTTGTGTTATGGCTTTACACCCCCTGCTATATTGTGGATAAAGAGTTACCTGTCTGACAGAACACAGAGGGTGTTCTTTAATGGAAATCTCTCCAGAATCAGGAATTCCCCAGGACAGGTGTCTAGGCTTTACACCCCCTGCTATATTGTGGATAAAGAGTTACCTGTCTGACAGAACACAGAGGGTGTTCTTTAATGGAAATCTCTCCAGAATCAGGAATTCCCCAGGACAGGTGTCTAGGCTTTACACCCCCTGCTATATTGTGGATAAAGAGTTACCTGTCTGACAGAACACAGAGGGTGTTCTTTAATGGAAATCTCTCCAGAATCAGGAATTCCCCAGGACAGGTGTCTAGGCCCCTTACTTTTAAAAATCTTTACTAACGACATGCCACTGGCTTTAAGTGTCTATGTATGCAAATGACTCAACACTATACATGTCAGCTACTACAGCGACTGAAGTGACTTCAACACTTAACAAAGAGCTGTGATTATTTTCAGAGTGGGTGGTAAGGAATAAGTTGGTCCTAAATATTTCTAAAACTAAAAGCATTGTATTTGGGACAAATCATGCACTAAACTATTAACCTCAACTAAATCTTCCAATAAATAATGTGGAAATTGAGCAAGTTGAGGTGACTAAACTACTTGGAGTAACCCTGGATTGTAAACTGTCATGGTCAAAACATATTGATACAACAGTAGCTAAGATGGGGAGAAGTCTGTCCATAATAAAGCACTGATCTACCTCAACAGCACTATCAACAAGGCAGGTTCTACAGGCCCTAGTTTTGTCGCATCTGGACTACTGTTCAGGCATGTGGTTAGGTGCCACAAAGAGAGACTGCAATTGGCTCAGAACAGTGCAGCACGGCTGGCCCTTGGATAAACACAGAGAGTTAATATTAATATGCATGTCAATCTCTCGTGGCTCAAAGTGGAGGTGAGATTGACTTCTTCACTACTTGTATTTATGAGAGGTATTGACATGTTGAATGCACCGAGCTGTCTGTTTGAACTACTGGCACATCCATGCATACCCCACAAGACATGCCACCAGAGGTCTCTTCACAGTCCCCAAGTTCAGAACAGACTATGGGAGGCGCACAGTACTACATGGAGCCATGACTACATGGAACTCTAATCCACATCAAGTAACTGATGCAAGCTGTAAAATTGGATTAGAAAAACAGATAAAAAATACACCTTATTGGAACAGGGGGGTCTGTGAAGCAACACAATCATAGGCACAGACAGATGCAAGCACACACACTCGTTAACATACACACTATACACACGTACACATTAATTATGTACTGTAGATATGTGGGAGTGGTGGAGTAAGGCCAAGAGGGCACACAGTGTGTTGTGAAATCTGTGCTGTGAATGTATTGTAATGTTTTTAAAATTGTATGAACTGTCTTAACTTTGCTGGACCCCAGGAAGAGTAGCTGCTGCCTTGGCAGGAACTAATGGGGATCCATAATAAATACAAATACACCTTTCGGGGTGGGATGATGGGAGGCGCAGTTTTTATTTTTTTTATTTTTTATTTGAGTAATGCAGTTGCTCTCATCATCGTTTTTACGTCTAGGTTGAGTGTAATTAATGCAATTGAGGGGATGTTTTTCTTGGCCCAGACTGGCTGGGTTACGCAAGACTCTCTTTGAAAGTGATCCCCCCCCAGCTCCTGTCCACTCCCCTCCCATCGCCAGCTCGCTGATTGAGCACAGTTCACTAGTTCACCAAGCCACAACCACTCTCAGCCAGCCACTCACAGCATCCATCCATCCACAATTACCAGGTAGGGTTGTGCAGGGACCATCTCTCCCCCTGATTGCGAAATTGCAGGAAATGGTTTGCAGCATTAGTTGGTGTGTGTGTAATCATATGCCATAAAGGGCACAGCGTTAAGAGAGCCAACCTGTTGTTCTCCCCTTAACAAACAGCCCTTTTACTGAGCTCATGGGAGGGCTGACTGTGCGCCTTGAGTCACCACCCAATCAGGGAACCGTCCCTTAAATATCCTCTCCTTCTGCTCTGCCCCTCAGTCTCTCTCGCCAGCTTGACTTGAATGGGAGTCTATACTAACAGACGCCCTGCAATTCTGTAGTGTTTCCATGTGTTCCATGGCCTTAAGGCTCATTCACTTTGGCTCAGAGTAGAATTGCACAGTAAACCCTCCTTCCAAGACTGTGTCCTTCCATTGGTCAGGAATTAGTCAATGCCTTGACCCTACTCTGTAATGACACGTGAAAAACCATTGCAGGTTTTGGTCTTATTGAAATAAGCGCTCTCCACATTCCAGCACTCACCTCCCCTGCCTTGTGGCAGAATTTATTGAAGTATTTGGCTTAACTGAATATAAAACTGTATCCAGGGGAGCATAGGTGTGTGTGTGTGTGTGTGTGAGAAAGAGAGAGCGCTGTTCCGGTGCTCTACTCTGTTCCAGTTACTGGGTGCAGACTGCGCGGCTCCTCCACAGGCTTGGCCTGGGGCCACCTGGCAGCCAAATAAAGGTGCCCTCCCTGGCCCTGCTCAACTGCTCCACAACCACAGACCCTCCAACCTGGAAATTCAGTTTCTCATTTATCAACACAGAAATTACATCAAAATATTCTCTGTCATGCTGCCGGCCCTTTGAAATCATGCGCTGGGAAGCTGGAAAACCATTAGCTTGTTAGATAGATAGATAGATACAGTGGCAGAGAAAATAGCATAGACATGAGATCTGGAAAGAATGTCTGTGAAGCATTCCCCAGCAACACAGGCAACCGGTGAACGGTAGTTCTTAAATATTATGTCAGGATGAACATGTTGTTTACCAGGTTTCTAGAAGCCATTAAAGAGATCTTGTCTAAACAAGTATGAAATGTGAAGAATTTGTGTTGCACTGCTTCCAACCTCAAAATATGTAGAGTATGTTTTGATAAAGGATAGCACTTTTTTTTCAAAGCTAATTGATGTAGTTGTCTTTTAGATCGATGATGTTTGACCTTAGATCACCTAGAAGGCAGAACTTTTTTTTGCTGAAATCAAAGTCTGATCTTTTTTATGGTTGTACTGAGCACATTTACAATTTGATAGCCTTTCCCATCCCTGGTATAGGTAGGGGATTAGGTGCATGATGCCCTATTGTATAAATCCTCTTATGTCTAATGTCATAACTAACTTGATTGTGAATCTGAAGCTAAATGTGTGGTTTTTGATCCTTAGGCCATGTTGGCTGCTAAGGCTATGATGCCACCCTATCCTGTGATGGCTCCTTGGCCCCAGGCTCCCACCGGCCCATCCATCTCCAGTCTACCAGTGACCCACCCAGGCCGCCAGAACCACAGCCATGCCTGCGCAGGCCCAGGACACATCCTCAACCCCAAACCACCCAGCAGTGCCAGGGAGGGCCTGGTCAGGAAGACAGCCACCCAGCGCCTCAGCAAGTAAGACCTGGGGCTAGAGCTGCCTCTGGGATGCTGCTGTTCATTAGTCTTTTACTAGAAAGTTCATTATTACCACTGTAATGTGGAAACGTTGATTGGACCATGACATGAATATGCAGTATATGTGATGGTAAGCTAGTGGGTCTAGAGGACTATGGCTGTGCTGGAGGGGTGAACCAGGGTCCAGCAGCAGCAGAGAGTTCAAACGGAACTGAGAGTTAGACTAGCCTACATGAAGCATGGAGCGAACAGTACCAGTCCCTTGGCTTCAGGCTGTATCTGCCTGTTCCGTAAACAACCTCATCACAGGTCTGATTTCTGCATGCTCAGTAAACACAATGCGGTTCAACTGCAGGGCCCTATTTATGAGCGCTGTTTAAACCCTGTTTTGTTTGGAGATTAACAGAAGAAGAGAGGAGGAAAAATGGAGAAAGAAAGAAAAGTTGAGGAGATCGCAAACGGAGCGAAGCCTGAAACTGCCATCACTTTCCCACGCTGCAGTATGACTTTATTACCCAACATCTGGCTAAATTACACAGCAATGGCAAAACTCAGTGATATGGTTGCTTGTTTGTTTAAAGCACATGGCTTCGATGGAGGGCTCCTCTCCCCTAATGTGAGGCGCAGTGGTCCCAGCTCGGTCATTCTCCTCTCCTCAACCTCCACCCCCTCTAGCCATGATGTGTTTTTCTCTAGTATTACATCAGAGAGATTTATATGGACCGGGCCATTTTGAATTTGTCTTTTTTGCTAAGTAGGGATATTTATAGAACTGTATGGTAAAGCCATTGCTCTACCCGTCTGCTCCTACTGTATCTCTGTCTGTGTGTGTGCATGTCACTTGTCTTTCTGTCTGTATCAGAGGGTCCGTGTTGGTGCCTTTCATCAGGGGTACAAGGATTTGGCTAATGACACAAAGCCTTAGTGGCAGCCTCAGCAGATAGCAGCTTTGATGTGGCGGCTGAGGCCAGCCAGGGAGCAGGAGAGGCCAGAGGGATGTGGTTGTGTTATGTTGCTGATGTGTGAGGAGAGCTCTCCTGGACTCTTGACATGGTCAGAGGGGAGGGAAGGCAGTGAATAGTTAAGGGCAGGGTCGGTTATGGCAGGGTAGGGCAAGGTCGGTTAGGGCAGGGTAGGTGCAATGTTTGCTCCTCTCTGTGTGTCTTCCTGGCAGTTACTGTGTTTACCCTCTACATGCGGAATTCCAGAACCTCCTCACACTCTCCACTGTCCTGCATTTTTGTGGTCGGCCTGTGTGACAGGGGAGAGTGTGGGAAAAACGGAAGCTTCTAGACCAAAAATGCACTGATGGAAAAAAGGAAGAAAAGAAAGAAGAGAGGGAAACAAAGAATGACGGATAGAAAGCAAACCTCTGTCTAAAAAAGATGAGATGATTGTTCACAGGAAATGGATAATAAGTTGTTTCCCTTTATGTTAAACTCATTTCAATGGCAACGCAATACCTTGGTTAAGTAGCCTTAGCTCATCCACCCCAACATGAAATCACTGTACTGTAGGTATTAGAAATGTTCAAGGTTATTTCATCTTCAAAACACACCCTCCCAACTGCTGAACTCAAAAACACATTACATTTGATACTTATCTCAAAATGTTGCCCCTGCTGCTTGTTTTCCTACAGAACAATACATCATTGATGAACACAGAGAGTTAGTCTTTGTTATTGAATCTAGGATCTGAATGACATGTAGTTTTGGGTTTGTTGGAGAACGGAAAGTGAGTAATAAGGATCAAGATTAGCAGTTGTGTTTGGGAGTCAAATAAAGAAGGGAGTGGATTTATATGTTGGAGCAGCCAAACTGTCTCCTCTCTCTCTCGCCGAGGGCTGGGATGTAGAAAGAAGAGCCAATTCACTGGACCCACCACCAAGCTGCCCTGTCAGCCAATCAGAGCGGAACATCATGAGGAAATGCCAAGTCTGTTCAGCCACTGATTGGACAGACTTGTCAGTACATTTGTCAGAATTAGTTTCTGTCTCATTATATGTTAATTGATGAGAGAGATGACCGAAAGAATGTGAATGGACCAAAATGAAGCTTAGTTTCGCAACAATGACTGCTTCTGAGATATCCTAAAATGAAACCAAAGCATCAAGGCTTGTCTATTACTATGGACAACATCAATCAAATTCTAAACTTCACCCATAGCCCAATTGTCATGCTTTTCTGCATAACCAAATTGTTACTGTAGCTGTGGCATACAGTAAGGCAGGACCCTAGCATGTCGATTGGCCTAACATGGTTGCAAACTGGGAATGACTTCAGTTACAAATTTGAAAGCAATTTGTAACACAAATAAATGATTGTGTTTGGTGTTTGTGAGGCTTGGCGGGTTTTGCAGCTGTAGCTACGGAAACCCAGGCTGTCATGTGGCATTCTTAATAGGGTGACAATTACAGCAGAACCATTACTGTCAGACTGGCTGCTGCCTTCGCTGCCTATTAGTCAGCTGTAGGAACGACTTGATACTATAAACACATCATGCTGCCAAAACTCTGTTTATAAATGAACACTAATCCCCCCCGTTTAGACGTCCAGATAACATAAAGAAACGCTCGCTTCCACCATACACAAAGAAACACACAACCATAGGCAACCTTGTTCCTATATTTCATAGTCTATCTGGGAAAATCCACTCAAGCCCCTCTGAAAGAAAAGGCTTGTTACAAGGCTTTACATTTATTTCCAAAACGTCTAACTGTGGGTGCATACTCCATGCAGAGATACGTGTTCAATATATTAAGCCCTTCCATACTGCGGTGTTTGCCGGTCTACACCTTATGACGTGGAGAAGTGAGAGACTGTTGACAAAGTGATATGAAGAACCCAGAGGTCAAGCTTTCTCCAAATATTAAAGGGTTGCTTCCTGTATAGTTATGCCTCACTTTAAGTGAGCCAGTCCTATTTGTGGTTGTGTAATGGTGTGAAGGAACAACTGTGCAGCCCCTACAAGGAAGCAGTGTGTGCCCTCATTACCTTGTTAATGCTGCTTGGTCAAGCCAC
The DNA here is from genome assembly GCF_036934945.1 of Oncorhynchus masou masou. Classification (NCBI taxonomy): domain Eukaryota; kingdom Metazoa; phylum Chordata; class Actinopteri; order Salmoniformes; family Salmonidae; genus Oncorhynchus; species Oncorhynchus masou. The sequence goes on from NC_088232.1 coordinate 34,196,808, forward strand.
TGTTATGGGGCGATAGGTTAATACCAGCGAAGCTTTATTTATTGTTCCCCAAAAAATGCTTAGCACATTTAATGTATAGAGTTACAGGCTTGTTGGCCCCTGCTTTACGTCCTCCTTCCACCCATAATGATTTAGTCTGAGAAGCTGTATACACACATTGTCCCTGTGTCGTCTGTTTCTGTGAGAGCCAGTGTTGTGTGTTCTATTAAGAGGCAGTGCCCTATACACATTGGTAGTACTTTGCTGGAAAGAATTGGTCACCCATTTTATGAAACGGTATCAGTCACAATGAGACCTGTTCTCATGACTTTTCTATTTAAAAACACACAGGTAATTCCACAAATGACCCAGCTGGCACCCAACTCTATCAGCTAACCCTACGGCGTATGTGTTCTTTTGGAGCGTCAGTGTTGAGGAAAACGTCATCCAGGACAGCTACCATGGTAGAGGAATGTGTCCCAGCACTCAGTAAACACTTAAACCTCTTGGAGTACCAAGAGACCCCCACCAGACCATATGGACAGCACATAGCAAACCACCACGCGTTTACATTTTTCCTGCATGGTGATGTCACAGTACACGTACAATGTATCCATAGTTGTAATAGGAGCCAGTAATCCCTATGCCACTACTGTAACTCTGTAAGAGAATTGGCCTTCACAATGCTCTTACAATAAGAGTGAAGGGCACTACAGTATATCAGTGGAACTCTCCACAACAATGAATGTGGAACAGCATTGGTTTATTTTTGCCCTATCTCTGGATCTCTCTGGGTAATGTACTGTACAGGAGTCGATCACTCTTATCTTGTCTCTGCCCACAGACAGACCTCATCAGAACGCCCAGCCAATGGAGCTCTGACGTCCAACTCGCAGCATGTGGTCTACGAGGCCGTGTGTGGGAAAGCAGGTGGGTCTGACAGTCCACACACATGCTCCCCTCCCTGTCTGTTGCTTGCCCACTGGTGCTGTAGTCCTTGGGCAGATGGTATGCCCTTTCCATGCCAGTGTCCGTGATCACAGCCAGGCGTAGTGACCATTCTTCCATCGAGGACTGATCAACACCATTTTGATATTTTTGGCCTGACTACTTCAGACCGGATCTGCAAGCAATGACAAGAGCATAGCTATTGTAAGGCTCTTCTCATTGTGCACAAATCCAGGCCTGATGGGTCTGTTTCAAACGATTTAGGGGGCATCTGACTGTATAAATACTTAACTTTCTACTACAATGGTGATCTGCTGTTTGATCAAATAGGCTCCATGTATCTAACTATAGAGGTCAGATGACTGCTAGTGGATGAGTGTGATTGCCATTTCTCTTTTGTAATGGGATCTAGTGGTGGGATATAGACACAGTTTGGGCATTCCCAGCTGTTGGCTGTGCTTCCCATCCTAATTGCTGTCCAGCCACCTAAATCCCTGGCCAGTTGTGCCCCAGAAATCACACATGACTGAGCAGGTCCTTCATAGTAAATGGAGTATGTGCATTTTGGTCTCATTGTAGTATTGCATTTAGTTATTTTATTGCTGTTATATTAACATTATTCGATTTAGATTGATGTCTGCAAATCGTCCATTTTGTTACTTACACCTTTTAGAGTGTGTGCACGTCTACCGCCTTCTCATCCTGCAGTTGCACAACTCTTTCCACCCTGGAGCCTGAGAAAGGGACTGGTGGAACTGTTGAGTTTATTGCAGTAACAGTGATATTAAGCAGTTTTAGCGGATGCACATCTGTTTGTCTGATCAGGGCCTTTTTCCATAGTCCTTCTATACGTTAACATTAGTGTATCACACCATTCATCATGTGAGCGTCACACTTGAGCCAACCAAGAGAAACCCAGATCAGCCTGCATCTGTCCAAACGGAGCTGGAAAAAGACAGCAGCTATGCACCAACCCAAAAATGTGTGCCACCAGAACATTTCTTTTTTTCTCAGATTTTCTCTCTTCAAAGTATGAAGGTTGGCGTAGGTTAACAAACATCTTATAAAGTCATCAATAACTGTAACTGGATCCGTGGGGAGCAGCTCCTGAATTTCATGAATGCATTTTTTTCCATAATTTAGGGCACCAGGTTGGGGGAAATGCCTGGTGACTCCAATACAACGCGAAGCAGTTAGCTTAGGAGAGAACAAAAAAAAAGTCAGTGCCAAACCTTTTAACAAGCCAGCCCTGGACCAGGTTTAGCCATGCATTGAGAATGGAGCAGTCCTGAAGCCAGCGCTGGTATCGCTGGTGTTATGCCCTTTGTTTTTCGAGAGGACATAGCTTTGTGGGGCTTAGGAACGCTGCCTGCCCAGTGTCCCTTTGTAGTGAGGTGACTGGCCTCCTCTGATCCACTCTGACAGGGAGTTAGAATGGGTCCGAACAGACAGCATTCTCTCTGATCAGCTGTCAGCCAATATTAATCACACACTCGCTCTCTCTCTTTTCTCTTTCTCTCTCGCTCACTTTCTCCTCCCTCTTTCTCTCTCACACTCACTCTCTCAACCCCCACTCTCTCCCATGCTTTCTCCTCAAATGAGGACCTATCAAAGCTTATGAACCTATTGGTCCCTATTGGTCCCAAATGGTCTTTCTCTCTTGAAGTGTGTGGTGCTACACAGAAGGCAGCTGAGGAGAGATTTATTGTATTCTGTTTGAGAAGGAAATGAATGTTAGAAGGAAATGAATGCTGCACTTGTGTCGTTTTAGTAGGAGACCGGTACAGAGTAATAGTTCTGCCATTTTGTTTTTGCTTTGCTAGCCAGGTTTTTCCAATTTTGCTTTGCTGACACTTTGCAGTTGAAGACAATTCTAAGTGAACCAAGTAAAGACTTATCATTCTCATTCTTCTTTTGTCCAATTCAGAAAAATCCTGGTTTCTCACAGGTATCTAGTGTTCTTTATCAGTCTCTCTGTTTGGTGGCTTTGTTTCATTAGTGTTTGTTTATGATTTTAATTTCTGCATTACTGTTGGGGATAAAGGAAGGGGAATATTGGCCTTTCTCTCTTTTGCTGAGCTAGAAAAAGCTGCTTCCAGCGGTCATGTCATCGGATTGCAAGTCTGGGAGATGTTTTCGTTTTCCAGCTCCATCAGGCCCCACGGTGTAAAAGAGCACCAAAATAAACAGTCTGCCGAGAGGGAATGAAAGGGAATACTGTTTGGAAGCACAAATACAGCAGCTCGACCTGCACTTGGAATTCCTTTTCTACTGGATGCCTGGCGCTGGGCCAGGCGATATGCAAGGGGTGAGGGGACAGCAGGAAAAGGGCTGCTGCCCAGTGGCTGCCTGGGCGGCTCCACTCATACCTGTATTGGCCATGAAAAGTAACACAGCCGTACCATGACATTTTGCCAGCGGATTCCTCTTTCTCTCCATTGGTTTTGCACGTTCCTCCGAAACGTTTTAAAGTTCAAGAAATATTTCTACATCCAATACCTCATCTGATTTTATTTTCAGAATTATCCTTAGACTAATTCTTCTCCCTATAACAATTCAAACATCTAGCAAACTGGCGACCCAGGGATCCCCATCATATGTTACCAAAAAAAAGTATTGTCTTATCAGATGAATGGCAAGTAGAAGTAATCAACATGTCTTTATCAACTTTGCACATCTGGATTTGAGGATTTTTTTCCAATTATTTCTAGCAGATTGTCTCACTCTCTGTTAAGTTAGATGGCGAGCGGTAGTGAACAGCAATCTTCAAGTCTTTCCACAGATTTTCAATGGGATTCAAGTCTGGGGTTTAGCTGGGTGTTGCCTTTGGCTGTATTCTTAGGGTTATTGTCCTGTTGGAATATAAATCTTTCTTCCAGTCTAATGTCGTTGCAATCTGAAGCAGGTTCTCATCAAGGATTTGTCTGTATTTGGCTCCATTCATTGTTCCCTCTATCCTTACCAGTCTCCCAGTCTCTGCTGCTAAAAAGCATCCCCATAGCATGATGCTGCCACCATGCTTAGATGACTGATTTTCTCCAGACATATCGCTTTGCATCCATGCCAAAGAGTAAAATGTTTGTCTCATCAGACCGCAGAAGCTTTTCCCTTATGAGCTTCGTCTTTCACATGACTTTTTGCAAACCCCAAGCATGCTATCATGTGCCTTTTTCTCAGGAGTGGCTTTCGTCTGGCCAAGGAACTCTGTAGTTCTGAGTCGTCTTTGGGTTCTTGGTCACCTCTCTGACCAAGGTCCTTGCTCAGTTTGGTCAGACGCCCAGCTCTAGGCAGAATCTGGGTAGTTTCATTTCCAAGAGCACCACTGTAGAAATGGTTTTATACCCTTCCCAATACAGTATATGCCTCATCACAATTCTACCTCGGAGATCTACTGACAGTTCCTTGGACTTCATGGTATTATTTCTGCTCTGACATGCACTGTCAACTGTGGGACCTTATAGACAGATATGTTTCTTTCTAAATAATGTCCAAACAATTGAATTGGCCATAGGTGGACTCCATCTATTTGTAGTGACATCTCAAGAATGATCAAAGGAAATTGAATGCACCTGAGCTCAATTTGGAGTGTCATAGCAAAGGGGTGTGAATACTTTCAGTGCCTTCAGAAAGTATTAACACCCTTTCACTTTCTCCAAATTTTGTTGTGTTACAGCCCAAATAAAAATGTTAATTAAATTGATATTTTGTGTCACTGGCTTGCCCACAATACCCCATAATGTCAAAGTGGAATTATGTTTATTTTTTTTACAAATTAATTAAACATGAAAGCACAAGTGTCTTGGGTCAATAAATATTCAAACCCTTAATTATGGCAAGCCTAAATACGTTCAGGAGTAAAAATGTGCTTAAGTCACATAATAGATTTTATGGCGGTCGTTCTGTGTAAGTCTCTAAGAGCTTTGCACACCTGGATTATACAATATTTGCACATTTTATTATTTTTTTAATTATTCAAGCTCTGTCAAGTTGGTTGTTGATCATTGCGAGACAGACATTTTTAAAGTCTTATCATAGATTTTCAAGCAGCTTTTAAGTCAAAACTGTAGCTAGGCCTCTCAGGAATATACAATGTCGTCTTGGTAAGCAACCCCAGTGTATATTTGGTGTTTTAGGTTATTGTCCTGCGAAAAAGTGAATTTGTCTCCCAGTGTCTGTTGAATGCAGACTGAACCAGATTTTCCTCTATGATTTTGCGCATGCTTAGCTCTATTCCATTTCTTTATATCCAAAAATGTTCCCTTGCCCAGGACAACCATATCATTAAAATGATGCAGCCACCACCATGCTTGAAAATATGAAGTGGTACTCAGTGACGTTTTGGATTTGCCTCAAACATAATGCTTTGTATTCAGGACATAAAGTTAATTTCTTTGCCACATTTTTAGCAGTTTTACTTTAGTGCCTCATTGCAAACAGGATGCATGTTTTGGAATATTTTTATTCTGTACAGGCTTCCTTCTTTTCATTCGATCATTAGGTTAGTATTGGGTAGTAACTACAATGTTGTTGATCCAGCCTCAGTTTTCTCCAATCACAGCCATTAAACTCTTTAACGGTTTTAGTCACCATTGGCTTCATGGTCGCAAATGTGAGCGGTTTCTTTCCTCTACGGCAACGGAGTTGATGGCTGACGTTTTACGTGTTCGTAAACGATTGTGTTATGTTTTTTTTTGTTAAACTTATTTTTTAAACGTATTTTGTACATGATGTTGCTGCTACTGTCTCTTATGACCGAAAATAACTAAATATTATAAATATTCCGCCATAAGCAAACAGGAAAACATTCATCCAGAGGCGGCGATCCTAGTGGCCGTGGACTTTAGTGCAGGAAAAACTTAAATCTGGTTTACCAAATTTCTATTAGCATGTTAAATGTGCAACCAGAAGGAAAAAAAACTCTAAGCTCTCCCTTGCCCTCCATTTGGCAAATCTGACCATAATTCTATCCTCCTGATTCCTGCTTATAAGTAAAAATTAAAGCAGGAAGCACCAGAGACTCGGTCAATATATTTTAATTTTTTTATAAGTGGTCAGATGAAGCAGATGCTAAGCTACAGGACTGTTTTGCTAGCACACCCTGGAATATGTTCCGGGATTCTTCCGATGGCAATGAAAACTACACCACATCAGTCACTGGCTTCATCATGTCGTGTCTTTGGCTATGCCGGATTAAGTGACATGCTATTCTATAAAATCCTTTCTCCGTAATTAATATTACCTGATTGCGCTAATCATGTAAATGTAATTAACTATAAAGTCGGGGCACCACGAAATAATATTTATAGAGCTGTTATCTTCCGAATAAACTCTTAAAGACCTAGTAATATTTTACATCAATAGCAGTCACTATTAATCATCACCTTATTTCAGTCTCACCAGAAAGTTGTAAATTCTTGGTTATCTTCACGAACCCTGGCTAACAAGTTGAATCAGCACTACGAAATTGGGTTGAATTATTTATTTATTAAATACCTAACTAATCACACAGAATTACATATACACAGAATGAATCATACCTTGATTACAAATGATGTCATAAAGGAAAACGTCCCTAGCGGACGGAACAGATATGACAGCTGGTTACACAAAGAAAGTGGGTTGGGTTTGAGTGAAAGAGAGGGAAGACAGAGGAACAAAGGAGAAGCTGTGCTATCGTAAATACAATATCCTATGCATTCTAAATTACCGCCTATTTGGAAAAGGAAAATGCAATAAATATTTACTCTGAGCTGCGCTTCAATAGGTTGGTGGTAGATGGATGGACGTGTTGCCCAACAGAGTCCTCTGTCCTTTGAAGAGTGTCTCTGGTGGTGAATGGGAAACATTGTAGTGTCGTCGCTGTGTGGTAGACGGGTTACTCGGTCTGTCCTTTCCTAGCCCACGTTTTTAGCTGCTGTTGCTAACTCAACGGCTAGGATGTCTCACTTCTTTAGTGAATAAGAGTTCAAAGTTCATACCATTCACAACCAAAGCTCACGCTGAGGTTGGCTTAGTTCCGTAGTTGACATGTTAGTCCTTTTTAACCTCTTGAACCTCTGGGGGCAGTATTTCATTTTTGGATGAAAAACGTTCCCGTTTTAAACAAGATATTTTGTCATGAAAAGATGCTCGACTATGCATATAATTGACAGCTTTGGAAAGAAAACACTCTGACGTTTCCAAAACTGCAAAGATATTATCTGTGAGTGCCACAGAACTGATGCTGCAGGCGAAACCAAGATGAAATTTCAAACAAGAAATGCCCCAGATTTTGAATGCGCTGTGTTCCAATGTCTCCTTATATGGCTGTGAATGCGCAAGGAATGAGCCTACACCTTCTGTCATTTCCCCAAGGTGTCTGCAGCATTGTGACGTATTTGTAGGCATATCATTGGAAGATTGACCATAAGAGACTACATTTACCAGGTGTCCGCCTGGTGTCCTCAGTCGAAATTATTGCGTAATCTCCAGCTGCATGCACGTTTCCATTTGGTTCAGAAGAGAAAGGCAACTGCCACGAATGATTTATCATCGAATAGATCTGTGAAAAACACCTTGAGGATTGATTCTAAACAACGTTTGCCATGTTTCTGTCGATATTATGGAGTTAATTTGGAAGAAAGTTTGGCATTGTAATGACTGAATTTTCGGGGGTTTTTCTTAGCCAAACGTGATGAACAAAACGGAGCAATTTCTCCTACACAAATAATCTTTTTGGAAAAACTGAACATTTGGTATCTAACTGAGAGTCTCCTCATTGAAAACATCCGAAGTTCTTCAAAGGTAAATGATTTTATTTGAATGCTTTTCTTGTTTTTGTGAAAATGTTGCCTGCTGAATGCTAGGCTTAATGCTATGCTAGCTATCAATACTATTACACAAATGCTTGTGTAGCTATGGTTGAAAAGCATATTTTGAAAATCTGAGATGACAGTGTTGTTAGCAAAAGGCTAAGCGTGTGAGCCAATATATATATGTCATTTAATTTGCGATTTTCAAAAATAGTTAACGTTGCGTTATGGTAATGAGCTTGAGGCTATAATTAAGCTCCCGGATACGGGATTGCTCGTCGCAAGAGGTTAAAGTATGGACCGTCGTCCTCACGTCATCGGAACAGGAGGTTACATTTTCGTCAAGGCCTTATATAGTGGAGGGAGAAGGGTGTGTTTCTACAGTCTACAGCCCATGTCTCTTCACAGGGGCGGGCCACTGATTGAGCAGAGCCCTAACCTTATGAAAACCCAAATCTCTTATTTGGAAGCTAAAATTACATTTCATCTCTTCACCAATAATTTTATATTTAAACATTTGAATTGCACAATAATTCCATGTGAATCTGATAACTATAATGTGTAGACTTTCCACTGTACCGTTTGTGTCATCCTATCATTGATAAGAATGTCTCAGATGACAACCGAACTGACATCATATTCATTAAGTACCACCGCATATGTTCAACTGGTCAGATTACCAAAATATGATTAATTTCTCCCCACCTTTTGATGTTCCCAGAATCTCTGTTAACCAAGGGATTTTCAATAGTCACATCAGTAGGATAGAGAGAGGGAAAACAGGGGGGGAAGAGGTATTTATGACTGTCATAAACCTAACCCCAGACTAGCGTCATGACAATCAATAAGTGCATTGATGACGTCACCCCCACAGTGACTGTACATACATACCCCAACCAATAGATTACAGGCAACACTGCGCTAAAGGGTAGAGCTGCCACTTTCAATGAGCAGGACTCTAACCCGGAAGCTTATAAGAAATCCCACTGTACTCTCAGACGAACAATCAAACAGGCAAAGTGTCAATACAGGACTAAGATCGAATTGTACTACACCGGCTCCGACGCTCGTCAGATGTGGCAGGGCTTGCAAACCATTAGACTACAAAGGGAAGCACAGCTGAGAGCTGCCCAGTGACACGAGCCTACAAGACGAGCAAAACCATGTCAATGCTCGCTTCGAGGAAAATAACACTGAAACATGCATGAGCTCACCAGCTGTTCTGGAAGACTGTGTGATCACGCTCTCCGCAGCCAATGTGAGTAAGACCTTTAACTTCTTTGGGATAGGGGGCAGCATTTTCACTTTTGGATGAAAAGCGTGCCCAGAGTAAACTGCCTCCTACTAGTCCCAGATGCTAATATATGCATATTATTGTTAGTATTGGAAAGAACACACGGAAGTTTCTAAAACTGTTTGAATGTTGTCTGTGTATAACAGAACTCATATGTCAGATAAAAACCTGAGAAAAAATCCAAACAGCAGGTGGGAAATCTGAGGTTTGTAGTTTTTGAACTCCGCCCCTATCGAATACACAGTGGGATATGGGTATAGATGTCAACCATCTTTAGAACGTTGTTTCAGGCTTCTACTGTGAAGGGGGGCCGGATGAGAGGGGATTGAGTCAGAGGTCTGGCAGCAGCCTCAATCTCAGTCACGCGCATTCACATGAGAGGTAGCTCTCATTCCGTTGCTTTTCCACAGACAATGGAATTCTCCAGGTGGAATATTATTGAACATATTGTAATATAACTTTTTGTCCGACGTACAGCTGGACCTGAACACGCGTTTGAATTTGTTTACCAAATGCCCTAACAAAATAAGCTATTTGGACATAAATTATTAACTTTATCGAGCAAATCATTTTATTGTGGAACTGGGATTCCTGGGAGTGCATTCTGATGAAGATCATCAAAGGTAAGTGAATATTTATAATGCTATTTCTGACTAATGTTGACGACACAATATGGCGGATATCTTTTTGGCTGCTTTGTTGTCTGAATGCTGTACTCAGATTATTGCATGGTTTGCTGTTTCCATAAAGTTTTGAAATCTGACACAGCGGTTGCATTAAGGAGAAGTGTATCTAAAGTTCCATGCATAACACTTGAATTTTCATCAACATTTATAATGACTATTTTTGTTAATTGATGTGGCTCTCTGCAAAATCACCGCATGTTTTGGAACTACTGAATGTAACGCGCCAATGTAAAATTCGATTTTTGGATGTAAATATGCACTTTATCGAACAAAACATACATGTATTGTGTAACATGAAGTTCTATGAGTGTCATCTGGTGAAGATCATCAAAGGTTAGTGATTAATTTTATCTCTATTTGTGTTTTTTGTGACTCCTTCCTTTGGCTGGAAAAATGGCTGGGTTTTTCTGTGACTTGGTGGTGACCTAACATAGGTCACGGGGTTCCGCTTGACAGGTTAAACAGGTCAACATTCACATGGCCGCAGGGCCAGACGGATTACCAAGACAGTGGCAAGCGTCTTCACTGACATTTTCAATCTCTCCCTGTCCGAGTCTGTAATACCAACATGTTTTAAGCAGACCACCATAGTGCCTGTGCCCAAGAACACGAAGGTAACCTGCCTAAATGACTACTGACCCATATCACTCACGTCTGTAGCCATGAAGTGCTGTGAAAGGCTGGTCATGGCTCACATAAACACCATTATCCCAGAAACCCTAGACCCACTCCAATTTGCATACCGCCCCAACAGATCCACAGATGATGCAATCCCTATTGCACTCCACACTGCCCTTTCCCACCTGGACAAGAGGAACACCTATGTGAGAATGCTATTCATTGACTACAGCTCAGCATTCAACACCATAATGCCCTCAAAGCTCATCACTAAGCTAAGGACTCTGGGACTAAACACCTCCCTCTGCAACTGGATCTTGGACTTCCTGACGGTCCGCCCCCAGGTGGTAAGGGTAGGTAACAACACATCCGCCATGCTGATCCTCAACACAGGGGCCCCTCATGGGTGTGTGCTCAGTCCCCTCCTGTACTCCCTGTTCACTCATGACTGCACGGCCAGGCACGACTCGACCACCGTCATTAAATTTGCCGATGATACAACAGTTGATACACCTACAACGACGAGATAGCCTATAAGGAGGAAGTCAGAGACCTGGCCTTGTGGTGCCAGGACAACAACCTCTCCACATGATCAAGACAAAGGAGATGATTGTGGACTACAGGAAAGTGGTGTCAGGCGGTGTCAGAGGAAGACCCTAAACTTGTCAGATTCCAGCCACCCTAGTCAGACTATTCTCTGCTGCCGCACTGCAAGCGGTACCGGAGCTCCAAGTCTAGGTCCAAGAGACTTCTAAACATCTTCTACCTCCACAAGGAATGAGGAAGAGCTCGGTTTTGTTTGGAAAGTTTGTTGTTTAAAAGTATATTGGAATGTTCTTGGTTGCTACCTAGCCTCTTATGTTGGATCCCGCAACGTAGTTGGCATCAGTTGCTGGGACTGCTTGTATCTTTCCAGTGATCCTGCCGACCGAGGACCGGTCTGAGGAGCTATTTGGCATCGCAGCTAGCCTAGCTGCTAGCTAGCTGGACATCAAGCCAGCGAGTCAAGTGTTATTGAAGTGTTGTGGTTGCAGGTTCACTTGGCACATCGAAACCTTTTCTTTTGGGGTATTGCTATAGGCCACCATGTGCCAACAGTCTGTATCTAAATAATATGTGTGAAATGCTTGATAGTGTATGTGATGTAAACAGAGGTCTACATTCTTGGGGACCTGAATATTGACTGGTTTTCATCAAGCTGTCCGCTCAAAAGGAAGCTTCTTACTGTAACCAGTGCCTGTAATCTGGTTCAGGTTATTAATCAACCTACCAGGATGTTTACAAACAATACAGGAACATGATCATTCACATATATCGATCACATCTTTACTAATGCTGTCGAACTTTGTTTTAAAGCTATATCTGTATCCATTGGATGCAGTGATCACAATATAGTGGCTATATCCAGGAAAGCCAAAGTTCCAACAGCTGGGCCTAAAATAGTGTAAGAGATCATACAAAAGATTTTGCTGTGACTCTTATGTGGATGATGTTAAAAATATTTATTGGTCTGATGTGATTAAGGAGGAGCATCCAGATGCTGCGCTTGATGAATTTATGAAATTGCTTCTTCCAATTATTGATAAACCTATACCTGTTAAGAAACTGACTGTAAGAACTGTTAAAGCTCTACTCCATCTTTCATCGAATCAGATGGCTTATTCATCATCATCTAATGTTTCCAATTATTTTAATGACTATTTCATTGGCAAAGTGGGCAAACTTAGGCCGGAAATGCCCACAACAAACAGTAAGCAAATATATTCATGCATGAAAAAACAAATAATGAAAGAAAAGCAGTGCATTTTTTAAAAGTTAGTGTGGGAGAGGTGGGGAAATTATTGTTAAAAAATCAATAATGACAAACCTCCTGGCATTGACAACTTAGATGGAAAGCTACTAAGGAGTGACTATCAGCCACCATCCTATCTGTCATATTATTTTATCTGAGCCTAGAGGAAAATCTTTGTCCTCAGGCCTGGAGGGAAGCCAAAGTAATTCCGCTACCCAAGAGTGGTAAAGCGGCCTTTACTGGTTCTAACAGCAGACCTATAAGCTTAGAGCGGCACGTTTTACTCTTAATTGCAATCGGAAGGCTGATATAAATACTATGCATGCCAGTCTCTCTTGGCTAAGAGTTGAGGAGAGACTGACTGCATCACTTCTTCTTTTTAGAAGATACATTGTGTTAAATCCCAAATTGTTTGCATAGTCAACTTACACACAGCCATGAAACAAACACTAATGCCACCAGGGGTCATTTCATAGTCCCCAAATCCAGAACAAATTCAAGGAAATGTACAGTATTATATAGAGCCCTTATTGCATGGAACTTCCTTCCATCTCATATTGCTCAAATAAACCGCAAACCTGGTTTCAAAACACAGATAAAGCAACATCTCACGGGACAACACCTCTCCCCTATTTGACCTAGATAGTTTGTGTGTATGCATTGATATGTGGGCTACGTATGCCTTTTTTTAAATGTATGTAGTTATGTCCTTGAGCTGTTCTTGTCTAATAATGTTCTGTATTATGTCTTATGTTTTGTGTGGACCCCAGGAAGAGTAGCTGCTGCTTTTGGGACCCGAATAAAATGCCAGGCCATTAAACCCCTGAACATCTAATCAAATGGCTACCCAGGCTATTTACATTGCTCCCCACCCCTATTTCACGCCGCTGCTACTCTGTTATTAACTATGCATAGTCACTTTAATAACTCTACTGACATGTACATATTACCTCAATTACCTGGACTATGCGGGGCCGCCACACATTGACTCTGTACCGGTACACCCTGTATATAGATTCGCTATTGTTATTTTACTGCTGCTCTTCAACTACTTGTAACTTATTTCTTATTCATATTTTTTATACTGCATTGTTGGTTAGGGGCTTGTAATTATGCATTGCACTGTAAGGTCTACACCTGTTGTATTCAGCGAATGTGACTAATAACATTTGATTTTAGTTAGGAAGGACAGCTTTTCTTTTTTTTACCATCTACCAATAGGTTCCCTTCTTTACGAGGCATTGGAAATCATATTAAACACTTGCACACAGTGAGTCCACACAACCTATTTTGTGACTTGTTAATCAAATTTCTACTCCTGAACTTATTTAGGCTTGACATAACAAAAGGGTTGAATACTTATTTACTCAATACATTTCATATTTTTCAGTCGTAAACACATAATTGCACTTTGCCATAAAGGGGTATTGTGTGTATGCCAGTGACACACAATCTAAATGTAATCAATGTTAAATTCAGGCTGTAACACAACAAAATGTGGAAAAGGTCAAGGGGTGTGAATATTTTCTGAAGGCAGTATATACACTGCATTCAGGAAAGTGTTCAGACCCATTTGACTTTTGACACATTTTGTTACGTTTACAGCCTTACTCTAAATTTAGGATTTTTATTTATTTAATATATCTACACACAATACCCCATAATGACAAATAAAATGTGCAATTCTTTGCAAATTAAACAAGCACCTTATTTACATAAGTATAAAGACCCTTTGCTATTAGACTTAAAATTGAGCTCAGGTGCATCAGGTTTCCATTGATCATCCTTGAGATGTTTCTACAACTTGGAGTCCACCTGTGGAAAATTAAAATGATTGGATATGATTTGGAAAGGCCCACACCCGTCTGTATAAGATCCCACAGTTGACAGTGCATTTCAGAACAAAAACCAAGCCATGAGGCCGATGGAATTGTACCTAGAGCTCCGAGACAGGATTGTGTTGAGGCACAGAACTTGTGAAGGGTACCAAAACATTTTTGCAGCATTGAAGGTCCCCAAGAACACAGTGGCCTCCATCATTCCACCAATCAGGCCTTTATGGTAGACTGGCCAGACGGAAGCCACTCTTTAGTAAAAAGGCACATGACAACCCACTTGGAGTTTGCCAAAAGGCACCTAAAGGAGACTCAGACCATGAGAAACAAGATTCTCTTGTCTGATGAAATTAAGATGGTACTCTTTGGCCTGAATGCTAAGCGTCACATCTGGACGAAACGTAGCACAATTCCTACAGTGAAGCATGGTGGTGGCAGCATCATGCTGTGGGGATGTTTTTCAGCAGCAGGGACTGGGAGACTGGTCACAATCAAGGGAAAGATGAACAGAGCAAAGTACAGCGAGATCCTTGATGAAAACCTGCTCCAGAGTGTTCAGGATCTCAGACTGGGGCGACTGTTCACCTTCCACAGGACAACGACCATAAGCACACAGCCTAGACAACACAGGAGTGGCTTCTGGACAAGTTTCAATGTCCTTGAGTGGCTCAGCCAGAGCCCGGACTTGAACCCGATCTAACATCTCGGGAGAGACCTGAAAATGTGCAGCGACACTCCCCATCCAGCCTGACAGATCTTGAGAGGATCTGTAGGGAAGAATGAGATAATCAGACAGAACAACTAGCCTACATCAGAAACTGGCAGTGTTTTTTTAAAGATGGATCCCTAAATACAGTTGTGCCAAGTTTGTAGCGTCATACACAATAAGACTCAAGGCTATATATATATATATATATATATATATATATATATATATATATATATATATATATATATATGATGATGATGATGATGATGATGATGATGAAGTTTACATACACCTTAGCCAACGACAATTCCTGACATTTATCCTAGTAGGTCAGTTAGGATCACCACTTTATTTTAAGAATGTGAAATGCCAGAATGATAGTAGAGAACAACTTATTTCAGCTTTTATTTCCTTCATCACATTCCCAGTGGGTCAGAAGTTTACATACACTCAATTAGTATTTGGTAACATTGCCTTTAAATTGTTTAACTTGGGTCAAACGTTTTGGGTAGCCTTCCACAAGCCTCCCACAATAAGTTGGGTGAATTTTGGCCCATTCCTCCTGACAGAGCTGGTGTAACTGAGTCAGGTTTGTAAGCCTCCTTGCTCGCACAAGCTTTTTCAGTTCTGCCCACAAATTTTCGATAGGTCAGGGCTTTATGATGGCCACTCCAATACCTTGACTTTGTTGTCCTTAAGCCATTTTGACACAACTTTGGAAGTATGCTTGGGGTCATTGTCCATTTGGAAGACCCATTTGTGACCAAGATTTAACTTCCTGACTGTCGTCTTGAGATGTTGCTTCAATATATCCACATCATTTTCCTCCCTCATGCTGCCATCTATTTTGTGAAGTGCACCAGTCCCTCCTGCAGCAAAGCACCCCCACAGCATGATGCTGCCACCCCCTTGCTTCATGGTTGGGATGGTGTTCTTTGGCTTGCAAGTCTCCCCCTTTTTCCTCCAAACATAACAATGATCATTATGGCCAACAGTTCTATTTTTTGTTTCATCAGACCAGAGGACATTTCTCAAAAAAGTATGATCTTTGTCCCTATGTGCAGTTGCAAACCGTAGTCTGGCTTTTTTATGGTGGTTTTGGAGCAGTGGCCTCTTCCTTTCAGGTTGTCAATATAGGACTCGTTTTACTTGGACATAAATAGTTTTGTACCTGTTTTCTCCAGCATCTTCACAAAGTCCTTTGCTGCTGTTCTGGGATTGATTTGAACTTTTCGCACAATATACGTTCATCTCTAGGAGACGGAACACGTCTCCTTCCTGAGCGGTATGACGGCTGCATGGTCCCATGGCATTTATGCTTGCGTACTATTGTTCAGAAAGATGAACGTGGTACCTTCAGGCATTTGTAAATTGCTCCCAAGGATGAACCAGACTTGTGGAGGTCTACAATTTTTTTTCTGAAATCTTGGCTGATTTATTTTGATTTTCCCATGATGTCAAGCAAAGAGGCACTGAGTTTGAAGGTAGGCCTTGAAATACATCCACGGGTACACTTCCAATTGACATAAATGTTGTCAATTAGCCTATTAGAAGCTTGTAAAGCCATGACATAATTTTCTGGAATTTTCCAAGCTGTTTAAAGGCACAGTCAACTTAGTGTATGTAAACTTCTGACCCACAGACATTGTGATACAGTGAAATGATCTGTCTGCAAACAATTGTTGGAAAAATTCCTTGTCATGCACAAAGTAGATGTCCTAACCGACTTGCCAAAACTATAGTTTAACAAGAAATTTGTGGAGTGGTTGACTTCAATTAAATATATATATATTTGCTTGCAAAAGAAAAAATCTTTTTTTGCTTGTCATTATGGAATATTGTGTGTAGGTTGAGGGGGGGAGCAAACAATATAATCAATATAATACATTTTAGAATAAGACTGTAATGTAACAAAATGTGGAAAAGTAAAAGGGTCTGTATATTTTCAGGATACTCTGTATATAGTTCAATATCTTTTCTGCATTCTTTCTATCTGGTTTTGGTCACTTAAAGTTGTGACTGTTTTTCCAATTGGAAGCTGGGGATGATTAAGCCATGATGGTATGCGGGTCAGATTAGAAATTTAGCCAGGATACCAGGGTTAGCACCCCTACGATAAGTGCCATGGGATCTTTAGTGACCACAGAGTCAGGACACCCGTTTAACATCCCATCCAAAAGACAGCACCCTGCACAGGGCAATGACCCCAATCACTGCCCTGGGGCATTGGGATATTTGTTTTTAGACCAGAGGAAAGAGTGCCTCCTACTGGCACTCCAACACCACTTCCAGCAGCATCTGGTCTCCCATCCAGGACCAACCCTGCTTAACTTCAGAGGCAAGCCAGCAGTGGGATGCAGGGTTGTATGCTGCTGGCAGTCATTACGATAATGCTAGTTAGCGTATGCACGTGAAACTACCTCTGACTTCCTTCATACTGGACGCAGGGACATAAAAAGTATATCCATGATGGTATTCTGTTGCAGCCTGCGATATTCATGAAGTTCTTATTTTTCACACACAAAAAAATCCCAACTAATTGTTTTCTCCCAAAAGATAATAATACAAAAAGTTTCAGACCCCTTGGAGTACCTCCGCAGACCCCCAGGTTGAAAACCCCTGATCTAGCATCATTTTGCAACCATTAGCAAAATAAAATTCCATATAGAACTTTTAAAGTTTGGCTCAACTCCTCACACTATTTGTATTTGGCATTGACCCCAAATGCTCTTTTTTTTAAAGTGTAAGATACACCAGTCAGCACTATGGCATACTTTCTTCCCCAGCTTCTGCCCTGACCTGTTTCTAACTACTGCACACTGAAGATTCGGCCTTGAAAGCACAAGATTCGATGTTCACCCAATGTAGTTATTTTATTCATCTTAGTTATCTTCTTTCCTCTGCAGGTCTTTCTGGGTACAGCAAACTGTTTCAGGGACAGGGGTCCAAGCTCAGATGACAGCGAGATAACCAGAGAAAGGACGGGAGCTATGGCACACCATCTTGCCGACAGAGGTGTCTCTGCATGTGACCACAGGTGCATGCTGGGTAGGAAATAACTTAAGGATCCCGCTGCTGTGACTGTATGTCTGACACACACCAGGCCCTGTTACTGCTTCTATATGAAGGAGACATGCAAGAGGATCGCCTGCCCTTTCAGGAATCCCTGGGCCTGACGCAGGTCGGGATCTGTTGCACAGGCCAACACTTTCCAGTGGCTTTCTGTATCACCCCACCCCCCCACAGCCCCAACTCCAAAACCTATCGCAGCAGTTGTCATCCCTCATTCTCCCCATGCTGTCTGTCTGTGTCTATGCCATGGAAAGACTTCAGTGACAGATACCCAGCAACAGCTGGTTCCCACCAGAGGCCCCATGGGCACTATCACTGGAGCTCAGAGTATAGTCTTAGTACATTATAGTAATTACTGTACAGGCAGAGAGATGTGCTTTATCACCCCCTTCTGTCTCATTTTAAAGACATGTTTGTGGTGTAGGGAAGTTTGGGTACAAAAGAGAAACTGCAATTGACCAATATTTTAGAGATTGTCTCAATGATCGTGTTTTACTGAGAAATGAGCAAGTAAAGGAAGTGT
Source organism: Oncorhynchus masou masou (assembly GCF_036934945.1). Classification (NCBI taxonomy): domain Eukaryota; kingdom Metazoa; phylum Chordata; class Actinopteri; order Salmoniformes; family Salmonidae; genus Oncorhynchus; species Oncorhynchus masou. Next base: position 34,215,055 of record NC_088232.1, read on the forward strand.
TTTCTGGTGAGGCAGGCTTGATGTTGTGCTTGGGAACCAACCATCCATTCTCTGATGAATGAATTTATCAGAGAGTATCACAAACAGTTGCCAATCCAGTTATATTTGGTCCTTGTTTATGTATACTGATGGGTTTCCTCTCTCTTTGTGAAGACTTGTTACATTGGCTAGCAGGACACTTGCATGAGTTGTATTGTTGCCTTTACAGTTCTCATGTTTGCACTCCCTTGTTTGTCTATACTCTACGGTAACATTATATACCAGACTTTTCCCACTATGAACTGTAACAAGGTGTACATCTGTTATACTGCCATTCTTTGTGCGCTCTGGCTTAGTAATGTGCAGTATACTGTTAGACCTGCACAGTAATGTTTTTAACGCAATTGTATGTTACAATACCTTGCAATCAGTCGTTTCGGACTGTAATGCAATGACAATGTTGTCCATTTGTAGTGTGTGCTCTTTTACAACTTGAGGGAAAAAGCTATTGAACGTGTCTCATGGCCCCTGTGCTCAGAGCATGGTGATGAAGGGGTCTACCTATGCAATGCCATCTTTTGTATAGTAAACATACTCAACCCTCCTTTCCACAGAGGGTTCTACCTGGAACCCAAAAAGGTTATTCAAAGGGTTCTGCTATGGGGACAGCTGAAGAACCCTTTTGTCTGAGAGTGTGTGCCAGCATGCTGTTATCGAGTACAAACTGGGGAAGAACATATGCAGCAGTGGGTTGGGTCATGTATTATTGAAAGGGAATACTAAGTTAGTGTGTTAGCCTTTTGCATGTGTCTCCCCAACTGCTGTATTGTGAGGGCCAAACTTTGGGAACCATCAGTGATCATTTGCAAGCAAGACCATTAATATCAGTAGCAGCCAGTGTCGTCTATATGTACTGTAAATTGTTGCATTGTATATATTTTTTATTTATTTAAAGGTTGTCAATCAAATCAGTTTCCTGGACCTCAAAGTGAACTCGGGCCTAGTTCAATCAGATCCAGCATTAACTGGCGCTAGCCGACACCAGCATAGCTGATGTTGTGGCGGGCTCGGGAGTGAAACTGCATTGAGCTGTCAAATCGGTGAGCAGCTGCTCTTGTGGTGATTGTCACAAAGCCAAACCCGTCCCACTCCCATTAGAAGTTCAGAATGAGAAAGTGTACTCTATATAGAAATAGTGACGTTCAAATTGAAAATCATTCAACAAAATTAGGATTTCTATCAGCCTAATCGAGGTGTAGACTAAATCTCACATTCCAGTGTTTGAACTTGTAAACAACGCTGCATGGGAATCATTTCAATGCGACTCCATGCAGCCAATGGCAATGTCCACTTTAGGTATAATGCCAAGAGCCGTTGTGGATTTGAGCTCTTTAACCTAGTTCCACCTCCGACACGTCAAAACATCATCTATGCGGATTTTGGCTAAAGATGATCTGATTGAATCTGTCTCTTCATCACTAGGATCTCAATATGGATAGCGGTTGAGCTGGGCAAAAATGCATAATTTATACTGATACCCACAAATGATGATTATCTAAAGATTTTGAAAAAAAATATACATCTGTTCGTCCAAGAAAATTTTTAATTTAAAAAAGTGTTTAAGAGTAATAGCAATAAACTTTTACAGTTTGTGATCTAGTGAAGTGTTCACCTAGTGACATACATTGTCTTGTACAACAGAAAAGTCAGCTTCATTTAAGAAAAAAATCCAGAAAACATGATTCTGTTGCATAACAGAGGTAAACATAACCATAAAGATACTTTGTTGAATAAAGGTTGTTTTCCAGCATTTTGTATTTTTCCTAAGATTAGAGTCCATCAGCATCTGTCCTAGATTAACCAGTGTAGGGAAATGTGGTGCACGCTGCGCTAGTTTCCAGCTTGGACAGTCTGTTTGTCCTGTGCGTCAAGGCTTTGTGTCAGCCCTCCATTAAAAAGGATGGTTCTCTTTAGGAAACAAAAGTCTGACAGAGCTTTTGCTTTAGCCACTTTGATTAATTTGCACTGTAAATCCAGGTTCTCAGTGGGTCTCTCTTTTTGACTGCAACTACTGTATGTCCTTGAGTAGGCAGTGGTCATGGCTAGAACAGCTTACGTCAGTTCTTTTCCTCTGAGCAGGCAGAGGTTGGCTTTGAATGCCCGTGGTCATATGGCACAAAGCTAACGGCAGTTCAGAAGGCCGAAAATATTGACAAAAAAAATAATGGAAGACACTTGACACTGAGAAGAAAAAAAACATTGTAAAAGGCCAATAAAGTTCTGTTGAGATTGCTGGGTCTGGAGTGATGTTTGAAAGTAATTTGGGCACACAGCCTGGGAATTGTGGGTAGAGTGGTGGGCTGCGTCTCTCTCTGCAGGGCCTCTGTGTGGGCTCGACTAAGGAGGGGGGAGAGTGTTGAGGGTAGACAGGTGTACTCTTGGTGGTGGGACAGACAGCATACCACACTCCCCTTCCCCTCCCTCGGTGTAGTGCCGTGTGTGGCCCTGTCAGATCCCAGTGTGCTGGGCCCGGGGCCCTTAGCTACACTTGCAGGACTTGACAATCATGTTGGAGAGCTGCTCCACCTTGGGCGTACGGCCCACGTAGTAGAGGATGGTGAGGGGCTCCAGGTCCTGAGGCACACAGCAGGGAGAGGCAGACGCCTCAGGGTTCAGGGTGTTGTACAGACTCAGCATCTACGGAGGGATGGAGGAAGGGAGGGGACATCAGGCCAGGTACAATCACTACAAAAATAATTGTTATTCCCTTTCATTTCATTTGGATGAAAAACAAGTTTGTTTTTGAAGTTAGACCTTCAATCAGATCAAGCGTTAACCGGTGATAGGCGACACCCGCATAGCTGCTGTTTTGGCGGGGTCGGAGGTGGATCAGAGTTGGCGCTTTCAAATCGGTGAGCAGCTGCTCTTGATCATTATCACACCGTCACACTCGCATTAGAAGTTCAGAATGAAAATGTGTAGGCTATATAGAAATAATTAAATCATTCAATGAATAAATGCAGATTTATATCCGCCTAAGTTAGGTTTACATTCCATGTCACGTTCCAGTGCGACTCTTGTGGATTTGACAGCACTAACACAGTTCCACCTCCGACAACACCAAAACAACCGTTATGCAGATGTCAGCTAAAGCGGATCTGATTGACTAGAGCCTTAATACTAAGCAATGTGATGATGGATTGGTATTTGTTCATATTGGCCTGGGAAACCTCAGGCTATCAGATTGTGTAGGTGGGTGTTGTCTGTTTAGGTGTGCCAACATACAGTACATGTTTGTAAGTGCCTGCATTCCATTGTGTCATTTAGTGGTAATAATACTTAACACAGGGTAATGAGTGCATTACTGGTGTACAAGCCGTGTCTTACCGAGCTGTGTGTGGTGTCTGCGCTCCGTAAGTAAGGGCAGGGCCCAGAGCAGAAGTTAGCGTAGTATCCCTTAGGCTCGTGGATCCACCTCCAGCCCAGGTGCTGGCGGAAGTCAATGTAGAGGGGTCGTACACAGCAGTTCTCCTCATAGTTACTACAGTAGGCAGGAGAGAGTTCTTTATGAAGCAATGAAATACCTCACCTGAAGGAGAAATGCTCTATTTCTAGTTTGTGTACATTTCACTACATGCATGCAGTCTGACTGAGCCCTAAGAAGACCACAAATTCCACTGGAAGGTGTGTCCTCATTTCCCTCTTGGAGGCAGCCCAGGTGTCTTACTGTTGTCAGTGAGACTTGATAGAGAGATTCCAGAGTGGAGAAGAGGGGACAGCATGTAAGAGAGGGGAGAGCGGCAGCTATTGTACAGGGACAGATCTTGACTTGTATCAGGTTGCTAATGCCTCTGCCATGCTGCAGACTATCTGACAGCAAATTCGCCAGCTTATTCCTACGCTCCTCTGCCAAATGAATTACAAACGAGAGAAGCCACCATTACAATTTGAGATCCAACTTGACCTACTGTGTTGCTTACAGGAGTAACCAGGGGCTATTTATCTATTGGACAAAAATGTGGCTACTCATCCTGCAGTAAGTTTTCATCTAAATATATGACATGCACTCAAATTGTTGTTGTTTTCAGCTATGATTTCACAGGTTGATTTTGCACAGGAACTTAGTGATTGAATAAGAAGAGTGGTTAGTTACGAACGAGAAGCAGTAGTTGGTGTCCAGGGCTCTCTTGCGTCTGCGAGATGAGGACTGGGCGTCTATCCTATGAGGGGGCAGCATCATGAGGATGAGATGAGGGAAGAGCTGCTCCTTCTGCTTCTTCAGTCTGCCCAGGTCCCAGCGGCTCTCATCGTAGTCACCCTCCACACCTACAGGAGGAAGACACAGGGACATCAGGGACATCAGCATTAGTACAGAGGTGTCATTAGCAGAATAAACTACGTAGACCATTCCATAGGGGGAAAAAATGGATAGATTTGGTAAATCAAGCTGAAGTGCAGTCCTAGTCCATTAGAAAACAAAGTTCAGGTCAATTCAAATGTAGGCCCAAGTATTTCAACAGAATTGTTTGGCTAGCACAGACTGGAATATGTTCCGGGTTTCTGCCGATGGCATTGAGGAGTACACCACATCAGTCATTGGCTTCATCAATAAGTGCATCGATGATGTCGTCCCCACAGTGACCGTATGTACATACTGTATCACAACCAAGAACCAAGAAGCCATGGATTACAGGCAACATCCGCACTGAGCTAAAGGCTAGAGCTGTCGCTTTCAAGGAGCGGGACTCTAACCCGGAAGCGTATAAGACATTTTGCTGTGCTAACAGCAAACCATCAAACAGGCAAAGCGCCAATACAGGACTAAGATTGAATCGTACTACACCAGATCTGACGCTCGTCAGATGTGGCAGGGCTTGCAAACCATTAGACTACAAGAGGAAGCACAGCCGAGAGCTGCCCAGTGACAAGAGCCTACAAGACGAGCAAAACTACTTCTATGCTTGCTTTCGAGGCAAATAACACTGAAACATGCGTGAGAGCACAGCTGTTCCAGAAGAATGTGATCACGCTCTCCGCAGGCAATGTGTGTAAGACCTTTAAACAGGTCAACATTCACAAGGCCGCAGGGCCAGATGGATTACAAGGACGTGTACTGCGAGCATGCGGTGACCAACTGGCAAGTGTCTTCACTGACATTTTCAATCTCTCCCTGTCCGAGTCTGTAATACCGACATGTTTTAAGCAGACCACCATAGTTCCTGTGCCCAAGAACACTAAGGTAACCTGCCTAAATGACTACCGACCTGTATCACTCACGTCTGTAGCCGTGAAGTGGTTTGAAAGGCTGGTCATGGCTCACATAAGCACCATTATCCCAGAAACCCTAGACGCACTCCAATTTGCATACTGCCCCAACAGATCCACAGATGATGCAGTCTCAATCACACTCCACACTGCCCTTTCCCACCTGGACAAAAGGAACACCTATGTGAGAATGCTATTCATTGACTACAGCTCAGCGTTCAACACCATAGTGCCCTCAAAGCTCATCAATAAGCTAAGGACTCTGGGTCTAAACACCTCCCTCTGCAACTGAATCTTGGACTTCCTGACGGGCCGCCCCCAGGTGGTAAGGGTAGGTAACACATTTGCCACGCTGATCCTCAACACAGGGGCCCCTCAGGGGTGCGTGCTCAGTCCCCTCCTGTACTCCCTGTTATGACTGCACGGCCAGGCACGACTCAAACACCATCATTAAGTTTGCTGACTACAGTGGTAGGCCTGATCACAGACAATGACTAGACAGCCTATAGGGAAGAGGTCAAAGACCTGGCTCTGTGGTGCCAGGACAACAACCTATCCCTCAACGTGATCAAGACAAAGGAGATGATTGTGGACTACAGGAAAAAGAGGACCAAGCATGCCCCCATTCTCATTAACGGGGCTGCAGTGGAGCAGATTGAGAGATTCAAGTTCCTTGGTGTCCACTTCATCAACAAACTAACATGGTCCAAACACACCAAGACAGTCATGAAGAGGGCACGACAAAAGCTATTCCCCCTCAGGAGACTGAAAAGATTTGGCATATGTCCTCAGATCCTCAAAAGGTTCTACAGCTGCACCATCGAGAGCATCCTGACTGGTTGTGTCACTGCCTGGTATGGCAACAGCTCGGCCTCCGACCACAAGGCACTACAGAAGGTAGTGCGAACGGCCCAGTACATCACTGGGGCCAAGCTTCCTGCTATCCAGGACCTCTATACCAGGCGGTGTCAGAGAAAAGCCCTAAAAATTGTCAAAGACTCTAGCCACCCGAGTCATAGACTGTTCTCTCTGCTACTGCACGGCAAGCGGTACCGGAGCGCCAGGTCTAGGTCCAAAAGGCTTCTTAACAGCTTCTACCCACAAGCCATACGCCTCCTGAACACCTAATCAAATGGCTACGGAGACTATTTGCATTGCTCCCCTCTCTCTTTTACACCGTTGATACTCTCTGTTATCATCTATGCATAGTCACTTTAATAACTCTACCTATATGTACATATTACCTCAACTAACCGGTGCCCCCGCACATTGACTCGGTACCGGTACCCCCTTGTAGTCTCGCTATTGTTATTTTACTGCTGCTCTTTAATTACTTGTTACTTTTATTTCTTATTCTTATCTGTGTTTTTGTTAGTTAAGGGCTATTAAGTAAGAATTTCACTGTAAGATCTACACCTGTTGTATTCGGCGCATGTGACTAATAAAATTTGATTTGAGAACCCTGCCCCTCTGCTCAGGAATGGGGTATTATAGTGTACGTCTGAGTCAGTTATACAGAATTAGAATTCACTACGGCTGTTTTTGTCATAGTACTTTCTGTAATGTCTTAAAAGCATTGTCTCCACTGGTAAGAGGCTGGACTTCAGGCATCACCCACTCAGCCCCGCTCCTCCTCCTCTCTGCTCTCACTCTTCCTCCTCCACCAGAGCTGGTCCCTCTGTCCTCCCCCTGGGTTAGTGTCTGCTCATCCAATCTGCCCCTGATAGCAAAAGCAGTAGAGATCTCAGGAGAGACCTTGCCGGTGGATTTGGAGCCCCTCTTTAATTCGGGGCCAAGCGTCTGAGTGCCGTGGTAGCACATTCTTTATGGCCAAGCCAGTCAGGGGAGCATTCCCAGGACTAGGGACCCGGAGGCCCCAATGCTAAGTGAGATACCAGACCAATTGTATTCCCATGATCTGCTCTCTCCCTCTTTCTCTCCTCTTTCTTTCCTCTCTAGTCCTCTTTTATCTCTTTCATCTCTTTTCCTTTCTCACTCCCTTTCTCTCACCTCATTCTCTGAGAGGAAGACCATCATCTTCGTAAAAGAAAGTCATATAAGTATCAACCATTGAGGCCCATGTTCACTGGTCTTTTTCTAAATCAGAGCTCATTCGGATAGAAAGAGGGGCTGTGATGAGCAGTGGAAAAGCCAAAAGGGAGGAATCAGAAATGGTTGGTTTCTTAAATGCGGCACCTCATTTCATTTTACCTTTGAACTTGACTTGTAGCACCTCATTAACGTTTTCGATAATGTCACCGTTGGTGTTGAAGGTGTGGCAGGGGCAGTGCACACTGATCTCCAGGCCCAGGTTGGTCTCTGAGGGGAAGAAGAGAGCAAGGCAATATGAGGAAGTGATATTTTCCTTGAGGCCATTTTCCCTTGTCCAAATGAAATGGAGTTTCCAAATACCTTTTGGCTCATGCTTTGATATGCAACACATGGTATGAGACCGGGAACTTTAGGGCTTTGGCCCACTCACCTCGGTACATAAGCCATTCCCTGACTGTGTCTGTGACATCGAAGGAGACCCACTCTGGCGTTCCTTTGGTCAGGACGTTCTTGCCCCCGATGTAGCGCTGCTTAGCTATGTGGTCGTCTGGCCGCAGAATCTGCCAGCCAGAGGTAAGAGAGTGACCCAGCTGCATATACTCTCTCTCCCACACACACCCACACACACCAGACGGCAACCCAGCCAGCGCTGTCTGAGCCAGACGCTCCAGGATGCCCTGGGCCAAACGTCTTCTCCTCATGGAAAAAGTGACTCCTTGTGTTGATATCCCCATTTTGCAAGTTAATGCCTGTGTGTAACCCTACTGCCAATGAAGAACCTGGCTGTCCCTCCATCTGCACTTCAAACTTCAATTGGGCTCGCAACATGTTTAATTTCCTAACACTGGTCTAGTCAGGATGAGGCACTGCAAATGTTGCTAGAGCCGCCATTGCTTCAGATCTCTGAGTGTCTCTGATTATGTGCTGTATACCAGCATGGGCGTATACTTTGTCTCAAATTGCCGGACTAAGGGCTGGATTCAATCCGTATTGCGAATAATCCGCGTTATAGCTAGATTGAAATGTAAATGCAACATAGCCATGGGAAGTAGAGGTGCTGAGAGTGCTGCAGCACCCCTTGATAATAAATATATAAATAATAATAGTAATTTTTTTAAACGGTAAACTCTACATATGTCTGTCCAATTGGAAATTACTTTTATATTTTAAGTGGCGATCTTCCGCGATACGGATTTAATCCAGCCCTAAGGCATAGGATTTAGGGATCCACACTTTAAATAACGCCAAAGGTTTCTGTGAACGATAAGTGTTATCTCCAGAGAGAGGCCAGTGAAGTGGGGGGCTCAGCACCACAGCAGGCTAGATAGACAGGTTCCTGAACATTGTCAGCTTCTAATCCGGCTTCCTGTGGGAACAGGGGACCCAGCAAGAGAGCACGGCCAGCGCCAGGGCCTGCCAATCAGCTCCCGGCTAATGTGTGGGGGCGAGCAGCTCTATTTACTCCCCCAGCGCAGCGGCTGACCCTGCCTCTATCTCTGGGCTCCTGGAAACAATCTGGGGACCTGACAGCCAGTCTGAGCGGAGCTTGGCCTGGCCAGAGAGTAGCTTGCCTCCGAGGCGGTATGCAGGCTGGAGACGCTCGTCTCCCTGGCAGGAAATGTTGGAACCTGATCATAGCTCCTAGTCTCTCACGGGAGATTAATGAGGAAACAAAAATACATCCCATCCACCCCACCCACATACAATCCACGGACACACACATACACACACACCACTCAAACACATACACATCTCCTAAAAAATACAGGTGCAGATGTCTGAATCTCTTGTTGAAAACATCTAACTGAAAAAAAGGGTGGTTGGACAAAAGCTCTGAGATTGACAGCTGTGAAAGGAGCGATTGCAAAATGGTAATCTAGAGTTTCTCAGAGTCTGCTGTAGCACGCCATGAATTGTGTGCAAATGTACTTGACTTGAGGCACATGGAATAATGATAATCACTTAAAGACAGGGGGAGTTAGGGGCCCTGATATAAATGTTTTCTTCTTTCCATGTAGACTGACTTCACTGTCCCATGTGTATTGAGACATATTTTATTTCTGTATTATTTTTCCTTTATTTTACCAGGTTAGTCTCAGTGAGATTAACAATCTATTTTACAAGAGATACCTGGCCAAAATAGCAGTACACGAGGTTGCAGACATTCACAACAAACACAAAGCGCTACAGATTAAAAAACATACATTTACGCATTGAACAGCAAGATGGTTTGGGAAAGTGCAGTGCAACTAGGGGTCAAAACATTTGACCACCCCCCGCTTCATTTTCCATCATAGTGTTTAACTTAGCTTTAACCTTGCCTTCATTTAAAGGGACGAGCTCCTGTAATTTCAGGACCTTTTGAAGCTTGTATGAGAGAATTGGATCACGACACACCCCACATTCATGAGTACAGTGGGAATGGAATAGTACGTTCACACACCTGGTAGAGCTCAATCCGCTGCTCGTTCCTCTTGGCACTAGAGTTGGGGACACGAAGGGCTCGGAACTCTGCTCTGAAGAGGTTAGTGGAGTTCTTCTCCATGGCGGAAACGTTGAAGCGGAATACCTTGGAAGTGATGCCCTTGGGGCAGTAGGGAAGGTCATCTGCAGGGCAGGACACAGAGACAAAGTGACTCACCTTAAAACACAACTCTAATGATGCCATCCTCACTGCTTCCACACAGCAGGACTATGACAAAAGTCTTCACTCGTGGTACACAGCCTAAGCTCTGTTTTGAAAGTAAATAATTGTTCAGTTTATCTCTATATCTTCTGTATTTCATAGTTCGACATTCCAAACGAATGTCATTTACAACAGAAAGAAATACAGTTAACCATTCTTCAACCATTGCCAGTGAATAAAATGAAGCCTTGGGCCATCTGTTTATGCTTTGTGCAGTCCGAGTTAGCAACAAGTTGAAGTCATGAAATGAAAACCAAATGTCCCATGTGTTGGTGGAACTGAACAGGCTGGGCTGAGATGGCAGTGTGCTCCTCCTCCCTGCCTCCTGCTTCAGAGCTCGTTCAGAAGCCAAGCGTTCCCTAGAACAACCAACCAGTTTAGCTCAGTTCAGCTCACAACATGTGCAATCACATGCAGGTAGATACAGAACACTAGCTCAATCAATGTGTTGTTTGTAAGGGAGAGAGTCCTTCAGTGACTGTTTGTCAGGGGGGCTGATTGTATAATTGAGAGAAACAACTTAAGGTTCTTTTAACCATCAATTGGAAGGGGAACCAGTCCTGTCAACCTGTGTGGTGTGGTTGTGAAAGGCAGACCGTGAACTCAGCTACAGTAGTACAGTACAGTAGTTATAGTAACAGCCACAGAACACTTCTCGATGGGCCCCTTCTGAAATACTTCCTGTTGCACTGCCCAGTCAAGGAAGCTTTTATTTTTTTCCAACCCTAATACCATTGAATCGTTTATTATTTTAACAGGCCGAGCGCATGCAGCGCTGAGCAAAACAAGCACACGGCAAGCGTTTTACGAGCCAAGTGGAAACACTCATTTAAAGCCAAGCCATTGCTAATTTATAACCCCCAAGCCTGAGCTTCATTAGAGACCCTGTGATTCACTGGTGTTGGTGAACAAGAATATGGCACCTTTGGTTGACATGAATCTAGATCTGTTTATAACAATGGAGAAGGATGTTTGTGTATAATGCATTGTGAGCTCACACATCTGCCTAAACTTCCTATGATCCATAATCCAATTTCACAGCGGCTTAGCCTTTATCTGATATTTACATTAACTATTTTATTTTTAAGTCCCCTTATTTATTTGTGACCTTTTCAGTCTTTAGACTCTTCACCCCTAGCCAAATACCTGTCCTGTACTCCCTTGGCCTGTCTCACTACCCCCCTTCTCTCTCTTCTCCCATGTCCCTCTGCCTCCCCCACAGAAGGTGGAAAGGCCCACTTCAAGAGGAGATTTGAAATTCTAATCAAGTCTTTGGTTTCCTTTTGGATGACCTCATTTTCCCCATTGCAATGGTTTTAGGTGGATTTCACATTATGGCTTATTATTGCCAAGGGTCTGAAGGTAATTTGTTCCATGGCTGTGAGTGTAAGAGATTGCCAGCATAATTAGAGTGAAATACACGGCAGACTAATTTACAGTCTCTCTTCTCTCCATGATCAGATCTGGTTCTAAGGCCAGCAGCGTGAGCATGCTGACATCAGCGGGATCTTGACCTGAAACATATCTGAAGCAACCAAAACATGTCCCAAAGAGCTTCTATGGCCCCTCAAAATAGTTCATTTGTCTATGTGACAAACTTTTATTATATTGTAGTCCTTCCCATTTCTCAAGGTTGTTAATCTTTCTTTTGAGATTCATTGTGAATATGTTGAAAATAGTAACTTTTGTGGTGAAAGAAAGCTGTCCAAATTTGGCTTTGTTTGCAAATATAATACATGTAATAAATCCTGTGTGTAATGGCACAAACCACAAACAGGTATCGCAGTTACGTACTACACACTAAGCACTATGTAAAACCGTGTATCTACACGGTAACTACAATGTAAATACAAGGTTTTCATGGCATTTCATATGAAGTGGTACAAATATCTCTCCCACTTTTCCCAAGGGACTGAAAATGGGGTCCTGCTTTTTGTAACCTTTCTCTTTTATGTGGCAGTGTGTCTACAATGACTTCCATGGACGGTGGGGCTGAGGAGTAGCCCTGTACATTGAATAAGGTACTGGCACTGACATGTGTATATACTTCCATTCTGGTGTTCTTTAATGCTCATCATAGCTTTTTATTCTTACTTTTATTTGTTGTGATATTTCCTATTATTATTAATATTATTATTTTCTATATTATTATTATTATCAATATTATTATTGCTATTATCACTACATTGTTGGGAAAGAGCTCTCAAGGTAAGAATTTCACTGTACTGTTTTACACCTGTTGTATCCTGTGCATGTGGCGAATAAACTTTGAAACTTTAAAGCAGAGTATTTGTAGTCAAAATGTTGAGCAGTTGACCATATATTAATGTTCTAGATCAATAACCTGCCTGGTCAATAGAAGAATATTAGGCGAGGGTTACAATAGTAGTGAAATCTTCCACACAGGAGCACCTAGGGACAGAATAGCTCTGTTCTAAAGCTTCTCATAAAGCTTCCACCCTAGACAGACACTGTTCCCCCTCTGCCCCCTTCCCCCCTCCGCCCTCACCTCATTGCTTCCTGTGTCTGGGATGCCCCACCACGCTAGCTCCTCTCCTCTCCCTGCCCTGGTAGGTGACATCACACAGAAGCTCCCATCAAACACTCCCAGCAATCAGCATGTTCCCAGTGCCCAAAGGGCCGGCCGTGATGTCAGTCTCGCCAAAGCTATGTGAAGGTAAACAAAGGAAATGGGAAGCATAGAAAGCAGGTGCTGGCCAGCTGCTGAGGAGTCTGGACCTCGTTTACCAGTGAAAAATGGCAACGGCGCTTCAAAAGCTGGTATTCTAATGTCTAATAACTAATGTTATTAGACTAATCTGGCTTATCCAAAAGGCCACACATATAGCATTTTTCAACTAACAGTTTTATCTTTATCTAACATGTCAATAAAATAATATAGCTATCTCCAGATGAATAAACGTTATAATTTGAGCAGTAAATTCTAATCCAATTACAATTCACACTTTTGCGAAACAAATGATTACATATGAATGAATGGTCATGTCAATAAAAACATACCTGCCCTGATCACCTGTTTGTGCTACTGTCGTTTAAACAACACTCAAGTGTGGACCAAGCCATTCCTCAGACCAAGACATTTCCAGTACTCCTGTCCTGAGTAAGTCTCTACAGTAAGTCTCTACACATGGAGCCCTGTGGATGACTGTTAAGATGAGATAATGTGATGGAGCTCTCTGCTGAAGTAAGACAGCTTTTTTCCACTTGATCAAGGATGGGGGATGGGGGGGGGGGGCTGTCTTTCGGAATGGACCAGAGCAGTCTGTTTGCTTGGGATGACGTCATCTTTCTACAATTCCATATATCAGGAACACTGCTGTTCTCAGCTCCGGCCCACATCTTTCTTCTTCCCTCCCAATGCTGAATCAATGATTGCCTTATGCCAAAACACTCACTGCATGCTTTTCTTCTAAATAAACCTGGCTCTGCCTAATTTGCAGCAATGAGAGCCAATACGTGGTATTCTTAGATGGTTCAGTGGTAGTCTTTGGACAGACTTACTATGCCAAATGTCAACAAAGACAGTGAATGAGTGCTAATATATGTGGAGGAGTGAGTACAACTGGAGTTCAGTACCCAAATCAAACCTAGGACTGGGTGCTGTGGATTATGGAGAAGCTTGGCCCTTGTGGCGTTAGTTTGGCTCCTCTACCAGTGTTCACCAAATGGCTCCCATCTGCACTTGTCTTATCCACAGCTTTACTGGAAAACACTGTTTATATTCAGAGACACCTAACTAATGGTACCATGAGTATTTTGGCAAATTACTCTAGTTATTAAAGCATATGAGTCTGGGAGGGAAAGTCTCTTCATCTTACACTCAGCCCTGTAACTGAGTAATAAAAGGAGTGAAAAATCACCAATCTGACAATAATCCAAGACAGTCCCACCTTCCTGAAAGAGTGTATGCAAAACCCATTAGACTATGTAAATGGAATGAAAATATGTCTTGCTGTATTACTGTGGTGATAGACAAGTGAAGGGAAGAGAAAGGTGATTATTTGTCAACACTTCAGGCCTTGTTATTGAGGGCACAAACACTCTCCCTCCCTTACAGTCTCCTCTAGAGGGTGTATCTGGACATGAACAAAGAACAGGATTAAACAAAGAAAAAACAACAGGGACAGAAAAGTGCATTGTAGGCTACATTTAGGTAAATGTACGAGATTGATGGAATTAGTCTTGTTCAATGGTCAATGATTGCCAACCAGGGCCAGCTCTAGCCTTTGGGGGCCCTAAACAAGATTAGGTTGGGGGCCATGTTATGCCATGTTAATGATATAGTAATCATGACTGAATACCGACTGGGCATGCAGGGCACATGCCCGGGGCCCTGATTGATTTTGTTAGTCATTCTGACTACAAATTTACATAACTGGCTAGACTAATTTACCAATCTAAAAATCATTAGTTGACATGGCTAATTGAGTGACTGTCAGTAAACAGATTTCCATCCAACCTTTTTATGCCAGTAAAGTACATGTCGGATAAATCATGTAATGACAGGTCCGATGGAAACAGAACATTTTCCAGTAAACTTTCCAAATGTTGTCAAAACAAAATACGCTAGACAAGGTGAGATGTCTTTGGGTCTGTATAATGAATTATGCAAGAAATGTTGGTTGAAACACTTTTATGCTCAAATATTTATATAATGGGGCGGTGGGTAGCCTAGTGGTTAGAGCATTGGACTTGTAACCGAAAGGTTGCAAGATTGAATCCCTGAGCTGACAAGGTAAAAATCTGTCGTTCTGGCCCTGAACAAGGCAGTTAACCCACTGTTCCTAGGCCGTCATTGAAAATAAGAATTTGTTCTTAACTGACTTGCCTAGTTAAATAAAGGGAAAATGAATAATAACCATCATATAGAAGTAAACTTGGAGTCATGTGATAACATGACATGTTGTGTGGTCATCCCACTACAACTTGTTGGGAAAGCATGCAGTTTATTAAACTAGAGTTATGATGAACTTCGCAGGGTGGTGAAAGTGCAATGTGATGAGCTTGATGCTCGTGTCCAATAAATATCTAGGGTCTTATCCTGGTGACATGATAATCAATGCTTGGCTGCCTTTTGAAAAATAAAAATAATCTCACTCTTTTGTCCATATAATGTCATCATGTAGCCTATACGTGCACTCTAACCAACAGTGTGCAGATAGCTCTGTTGGCTAGAGCGCACGTGAAAATACCAGGGGGGAACACACTATATGATGTTATTTTTTAATGTGCACTACATCATCGCGCACATCCATTCATCTGCAGAAAGTCAATTTGATGGAAACACATCTCTGGTGGGATACATTTATTTTTATGCAGATCTTAGAATATTTAAAAATCTGCATAAAAACAATATATCACACCAGAGATGTTACCATCAAATTAACTCTCAACTGTTAGTTGAGAACTCGACCCTGACTGAGTCACTTATATATATATATATATATATAATTTTTATAAATAAAATAAAAGTTGGTCGGGGCCCCCTAGCAGCTGTGGGCCCTAAGCGACCTGCTTATGTTGCTTATGCCTGGAGCCAGCTCTTGTGACAACTGTGGCCACTATGCCCTGTTTATTTACTTTGATCATGACAGTGTCATGACAGAGTGATGTGACTAGGGCTCCTGGCTATGCTGCAGCCCAGAACAGCCCAGAACCCACACACCAGACCTCTGTTTGTTTTGTGGCCTCTGGCTACCTCTGACCAAGATGGTTGTAGTAGTGACTATTTTGAGAGTCAGAAGCACTCAGGAAACAGATTTGACACAGGGGCTTGAGCTGTTGCCAAAGGAAGCTCTGTTCAATGTCATTGAATAGCTTTAAACACCTGTTGATTATAAAGAAGTGACATGATGCAATGATCCAGCATCTGAACAGTGAATAGGCCTCCAAGTCTTCCACTTAGTAAACAATTCCCATCGAGACAATTCACTGCAAAAGAGGTAGATGGTCCAATAAACTTCTCACTCCGATTAGACTGGAACAATCAATTGTGGTCCATTTATACAGGAAATGACTACTAGGAGGAGCAAGGCAATTTTGTTCTAATGCACAAGCCAATTTGCAGCTGAATTAGCTGTGTTTGAACTTTACAATGGTCCTAATAAAGAAAACAGTGGTGAAGGGGAACACAATACATGATAAAACAATGCTCTTAGAATCCCAAAAGTTTTGGGAACAAATAATATCTGGAGTTGGGAAAAAACTGTAATTGGTGCAGTGGTTGAAGGGATGCTAAAATCGCTCGAGTGCCCGAAAAAAGTGTTCAGATGGAATGTCTCAGATGGTCGTGTGCTGGGTCAGCTATTGGGAGTTCCCATTGCTTTTATGTGAGGTATGAGGGAGGAACGGTGCTCACGCCAATTAGACTGTTTGCTTTGCCCTCTCCGTTTGTCGCGCTCTTTCCACTGCGCAGGTATGCGACCGTGCGTTAACGTTATGTCGGTCAATGCCTCTGTAGGTGGAGCAAATGTGTTTTTGCGTTATTTCGTGCGTTATTTCATTAGTACAATTTGTTAACGTTGTCTACACGTTTTTACAGTAGGTATTAGCCTATGCTGCAGATCTACAGGTGCTTTTATAGATAAATTCAGCTGGAAATGGAACATAAATATGGCAGTTGTATGAATGCCATAAAATAAATCACAGACACTGCTTGCATTGCACACTGACACAAACTGGACACAGGTTGGCTTAACTCTGCAGGGGAGCCAGAAGAATGACATTTTGAAAAGGGGAGTAATACATTGGCTATATGAGTTTTCTTCAGTTCTCAATGGAAAAGTTGCTTTAGGCTATATTGATCTTTCATACTAGATTTGTATTTATTGGGGAGGTATGCTCCTCTATTAGTTTCAATTATTTATATGGAAAACCAACAGAGATTGATATTACATCTGCATGAGATGTTTGAATAAAATCAACTATATGTAGGCTACTTTCCTGATGCTTTATGCACTGTATTTGAACATTAAGACACATAAATTACTAAAGAGGGAGCCAGAGATCCCTCTTTAGGGAGCCAGAGATCAAGATATAGCTTAACCAGAAGAACAAAACCTGTTCCGACCCGAACCAACCCTCCTCCTCCTCCCACTGCTCGTTGATGCTGGCAAATTCTATCAAAATAAAAATGATACAGATCTAAAGTAACTTCTATTGCCATTGCCAATATGTAAAAAAATAGCCTACATAAAGCCAACAAATAAAATCATTGCAGGCCGCAGGTAGAAAATATCCTGATATCATATCAATCACGTATGCATTGCCTGTCTGCAAGGAACTTGAAACAGTGTATCAAAACGTTTGTGTCCAGCCTGAAGCTTGCGCTAGCAAACTTGCAACATTGTATAAAATATTCTGGGCCCTCAAGAGTTTGCTGTGCAAGTGAACTCCAGACAGACACAGCTGTAGGCTGTTTGCGCAAGGGATAAGAAGTAATCAGGTATGCCTTTTTTTAAAGATATTTCCTCCGGATCAGAGCATAATCCCTTTCATGCTGAGTGGTAATTGAAAGGGAGCGAGCTGGGGAGATGTTTCAAATAGGCTATGTTGAGGAACTATTGTCATTGTCAATGGATGTAAAAAACTGGCTTCGTTTACTTGCCTTTTGAGGCGAAGAAAAAAATACTTTGAGAAGCTCCACAATGATGGTGAGTTAAGACAATCAGAAATAGTATCAGATCCCCAAATGGGCACATTTATAAGCCAACATTTGTGTGCAGGCCAGTTGCTTAATCAGGTGCGTATCCTTACTCAAGATTGACAGGAGAGTTCCAAACAAAAGACAATGAATAAAATGACAACTCATAAATGGAATGAAATAAACCAAAACGTTTACCCCACAAGTGTAGCCTAGGTTGTGCACTCTGCAAACAACGTGTCCACTCCTACAATGACAACCGTAAGACTGTAATAATAATAATATATTGAATGCATTATCAAAATGACCGTAACCAAACAAACATTGTAGATTCGAAAAGGTCATTTATGGTAAATGGTAATCTGGTGATACTGGTGGGCAATCCCCACAGCCTCTGTCTTTGGATAAGTCTACTCAGACAGGAGTGAATCAGACAGGTGTCTCGTGTGCCATATTTTATATATATATATATATATATATATATATATATATATATATATATATATATATATATATATATATATATATATATATATATATATGGAGCAAACAATCGACCAGTTGACGAAATGGGATCAGCCCTAATTTGATACCATTTCACCTATTCCGCTCCAGCCATTACCACGACCCTGTCCTCCTCAATTAAGGTACCACCAACCTCCTGTGAATAGAAGCCACCGTGGCAACACGATCAGCTGTTGGTAGGATCATGATATCAGAAAACGAACAAAGCGAATGGATAGAAAAGTGGCCTTCATGCGTAAAACGCGTATAATAGATACATTATTAAAATCACTTACTGTTTTCTGGTGGTCCATTAATCATATTGAACTTGTAAATCTCTTTGGCGTAATATTCAGTCTCCGTGTTTTCCTGCCCACAACTGTGCTGTCTGTCTCTCCCCAACTCCTCGATCAGCTCCTTCGTGCTGTTATAGAGCGCCAGCACCTGAAACGGTACCTGATTCGGACTCAATGTTTGCGGCGGGCTGGTCAGTCGAAGTTTACTGAGAATCTGTCCTCGGATTGCCTCTACTCTCTTTTTCTTTATGTGGTCTATGTCCACAGTGGTGCAAGTGGATAGTGACAAAGTCATGGTCACACAGTTCAACAGGAGGAAAAACAGAAGTGCTTTACCCAAATGCATATTTCTATCTGCCCTTGCTTAGCTAATAAGCTGATGAAATATAAGAAAGTATGGTAAAGGGGCAACAGAAAAAGACACGAAATAATTTGGACTAAATTCCAGATGAAATGTTATCCTCTCTCTCTTTGCATTCAGGAGGTCAATGAGTCCTTTCCCCCGAGGAAACCCATCTTGTCAATATAGGTCTAGTGTCATCTGAGTGCTATCCGGGTGTCCATTCCAAGAATAGTCCAGATCATTCTTGAATATTATCTTTATCTTATCTGAGACCCCTTTTCACTCAATCTGTCGTCTTTCTATTCTTCCTTCAAATGTTGTGTCACACCCTTGACATCTTCTGTTTTCCCTCGTCATTCGTTCATCATGACAAAATGTACTTTCTCCATTGCATTTTTTCTTTTCCATCAACTTTTGCTGGTGTAAGGTCAGTGCCGCTCTCCCTCACGCTCCTGTCCCCTTTGCGCAACAGAGTCTTGTACTCAATGGACGCGCTGTGATTTCACTGATACTTTATAGTAAGTGGTAGTTGTGACGTCTAAGAAGGAGGGACTGCAGATTATCATTCCACAGGGACATTTCTGGGAGCGCATTTCACCCTCTATGATGTCTGTCTATTTGGAGCCATGTATTATAGATACATAAACAACTTGTTTGTTTGTGATTGTCCTATACAGTATTTCATCAATGCATACAGATAATAGCCTACATGGGCACGTCAGGTCACAAAATAGTTTGGATCACACAAGAGGACATTTTTAAGAAGTGACCGTCTGCCCCCTAGTGGATATATGAAGCTAATGTGGAAGACATGATCTACTGCATATGACTTGATATTCAGAGAATAATTTAGTGATATAATGAGCCTACTGTAAAATAAATAACTGCCACCCTTAACATAGAGCTCCAGTCAGTTTTAGAATAGGTACCTAGCAATAGGCTGGTGATAAATATCTCAAAAACTAAAAGCAGATTGTTTTGTGACAATTCACTGGCTTAACCTTAAACCTCATCTGGATCTATTATTGAATAATGTGGTTATTGAGCAAGTTGAAGAGACTAAACTGCTTGGTGTCACCCTAGATAGCAAGCTATCAGGTCAAAACATATAGACTCAATAGTTACTGTAATGGGAAGAGGCCTGTCCCATGATAAGGCGTTGCTCTGCTCTCTTGATATCTCAGTCAACCAGACATGTCCTACAGGCCAGAGTTTTGTTGCACCTGGACTACTGTCCAGTTGTGTGGTCAGGTGCGGCAAAGAAGGACATATAGGAAAATTACAGTTAGTCCAAAACAGAGCAGCAAGTATTGCACTTAGATGTACACGCAGTGATGGAAAAAGTATTCAATTGTCATACTTGAGTTAAAGTGAAAATACCTTAACAGAAAATGACTCAAGTAAAAGAGAAAGTCACCCAGTAAAATACTACTTGAGTAAAAGTCTAAAAATAATTTGTTTTTAAATATACTTAAGTATCAAAAGTAAATGTAATTTCTAAAATATACTTAAGTATCAAAAGTTAAAGTATAAATCATTTCACATTCCTTATATTAAGCAAAACAAAAGGCATGATTTTCTTGTTTTTATTTTATTCATGGCTAGCCAAGGGAACACTCCCAGACTTAGACAATCATTTACAAACAAATGATTTGTGTTTCGTGAGTCCGCCAGATCATAGGAAGGAGGGATGACCAGGGATGTTCTCTTGATAAGTGTGTGAATTTCATAATTTTCCTGTCCTTTAAGCATTCAAAATGTAACGAGTACCTTTGGGTGTCAGGTAAAATGTATGGAGTAAAAGGTACATTATTTCCTACAGGAATGTAGCAAAGTAAGAGTAAAAGTTGTCAAAAATATTAATAATAAAGTACAGATACCCCCAAAAATGACTTAAGTAGTACCATGAATTATTTTTTACTTATGTACTTTACACCACCGTGTACACAGGGGGCGAATGTCAATGACCTGTAGGTCAATCTCTCCTGGCTCAAAATTGAGATTGACTGCATCACTATATTTGTGCGTGGTGTTTAAGGTACCGAACTGTTTGTTCAAGCAGTTGGGACACTCATTGGTACAACACAAGACATGTAAACAGAGGTCTCTTCACAGTCCCCAGGTCCAGAACAGAGGCTGAGAAACACACATTATTAAATAGAGCTATTACTAATTGGAACTATTTGCCACCTAATGTAACTAGCTAGCTATAAAAACAGATAAAAAAACAGATAAAAGAACACTTTACGGCACGATGTGGACTGTGAAGAGACACAGACATTTGTATGCATTTTGTATTGTATTATGTACGTGATACGTGGTTGGGATGCGACTCTGATATGTAGTTGTCTCAGCCTTGCTATCTTAAGATGAATCCACTCTGTTGGTCACTCTGGATGGGAGCGTCTGCTGAATGGCTAAATCGTAATGTAAATGTAGTGCTATGTATATTTATGTATATTATGCGTTTTACTTGTTGTGTTGTTTACCTTTTGGACCTTAGTAGCAGCTAATCGGGGATCCTAATAAATATGAAATACTTGAGGTTCAGTTGGTGCGGAAGTGGAGATATGTCTGTTGCATGTGTCATACCTTTTTCATACTATCTGCATACCTTTATTATTCTATCTGCGCCAGGTGAGAAAACTCAAACTCTCTCTGACAATTCTGGTTTGGTTCTACACATCCATCATTGGGTCCATCCTCACCTCACAGTCTGGTTTGTGTCTGCGTCTGCCCCCTACAAGGGTCAACTGCAACGCATCGTCCGGTCTGCAGAGAAGGTCATCGGCTGTCACCTGCCCTACATCAAGGACCTGCACGCCTCCAGGACAAGGAAGTGTGCAGGTAAGATAATCACTGACCCTGCCCACCCCGGACAATCGTGACCAAAAACACCCGCCACCTGACCAGTTTCTTCCCCCATGCGGTGGCCCTCATCAACCGGCCATTGGGCTCATAGGGATTAAGTGACTTTGCATTGGCCCGATTACTGCACCTTGTCATCAGTGACCTCAAATACTAATCTACACTCTACTGCGTTTGCACTATGTAGGAGAGAGTGGGGTAAATTGAGCCACCCTTGTTTCTAGGAAACCATACGCAAAATTAATAATTTGAACAAATATTTAGGAAGAGATCATCATTTCCTGGAGTCTGTGAAGAAAGAAACCACATGGAAAAAGTGGTAAACAACTTAGTTCCAGAAAAATGATTTTCGCCAAGTCTAATGAATTTATTGTGTTAGATGTTTCACAGTGCTTGTATCTAAACCAAAGTAAATAATTTTAAGATTGTTCTAAACATCAGTTGCGGTCTCTATAAATTTCAATATGAGGTCCTAAACTGAGAAATAAAGTGCATCCTTGTAGCTGTGTGGGCTAATATACTCTAAAAGATTGCCTTGAGGCAAGTTGAGCAAATGTCCATGGGGTAACTTGAGCCAATGTCCATGGGGTAACTTGAGCCAATGTCTATGGGGTAACTTGGGCCAATGTCCTTGGGGTAACTTGAGCCAATGACCATGGGGTAACTTGAGCCAATGGTTGAGCAAGTTGAAGTGTTTTTTCCCCAGGCATAATGCAAGGAATTACCGCTAGATATGAGGTAACAACAGGGCCTATGTGAAAAGTGCTTGTTAGATGTTAAGCCTGTTTTAAAAGATGCTTAAAATTATTAAAATACAAAATACGATTGTGATTGTGTCGAATTTGGGAAACAAAGATACATTTTAGCACTACCTTTATAAAACTAATTCAATATAGAAATTTGTAGGCGGCTTAATTTACACTGTCCCGCGGCTCAACTTACCCCATACCTGGGGTAAGTGGTGCCAAGAAACGTCTTTTTTTGGACATGCTATGTGTTTCGAAACTGTAATATTTACATGAATTCTGATGATTTCCATGGATGCACAACATCCTGAAATACATGAAGATATCTTTGTTAGAAATAATACTGTATTTCCCTTGACAGGGTGATGCAAAATGTAACAAATTGCACAACTTACCCCACTCTCCCCAACACATCAGCACAGCACTGTAGCCCTACACTGAGTATACAAAACATTAAGAACACCTTAGGCCTACTGTACACTGAATTTACAAAACATTAAAACACCAACTCTTTCCATGACATAGACTTAACAAGTGTATCCAAGTGAAAGCTATGATCCTTTATCGATGTCACTTGTTAAATCCACTTAGATTAGTGTAGATGAAGTGGAGGAGACAGGTTAAAAAAAAAAATTTAAGCTTTGAGACAATCGAGACATGGATTGTCTATGCGTGCCATTCAGAGAGTGAATGGGCAAGATGAAAAATGGGGTAGGGATGCCATAGCAGCATCCCGCCCTCTGTGTATATATACCCCCTCTATAAATTGTATATTCCCACTGTAACTAGCCTTGTCTCAAGAATTTTATGTTTACTGTTCTGATAGGCCTATTGTATATTCTGTATGATGTCTGTTTGTATATTGTCTATTGCTGGCAGCACCTTCTCACTAAGGCAAATTATGGGTATTTGTAAATGTACTTTGCGAATAAAGGTGATTCTGATAAACCTGTATTAGCCTGTATGCTGAGAGTTTGAGTTATTGGGTCTGAGACAATAACTCATATGTCCAACAAGTTCCTATGTCCTTCAATTTTGTTAAAGTTGTTTCTCCAATGATTTATACAATATCATTTCAGTAATGTCGCTTTTATTGTAAAACTACACCAAGCATGCTTCCCTAGGGACTAGCGAAATCTTTAATTGCAGAAATCGCTACCACTAAAATTGATCGAGCATGATGTTTTAGGTCATGAATGACATGAACATACCGGTATGAAATATTTGGTGTAGTTCCAGGGTGAGGCTCCATATCAGCATCTCTATATACGGCCAGTTCCAGTGGGCTTAAATCAACATCTACCAGCAAGATCCAAGTAAACAATACTGGACCTCCAGTCCAGTTGCTGGCATACACCCAACTACCCATTGACTACCAAAAATAAACTATCAAATGAGCTATACCGAACCTTGACTACGGGGCATGTAAGGCTAATAATAACAGAGTTAATACAGGCTATTTTCATGACTGTGCGAGCTTTGGTTCAAATGAAGATTATTGTTTTTTTGTAATATCTATGTTTAAGGCCAGTTGTGCTATTACCAGACCGCTCTGCCACTCGAGCATGGACCAAACACCAGCCCCCCCCCCAATTGTTGTCACCATGGAGATGGTTGCTGTGTGACGCTCCGGGTCTCCAGGAAGGAGCTAGCTACATCTGTCAACGCAAGAAAAAATGGACGATCGTCTTAAACTCGGAGACAGTGGAGTTGTAAAGAATGTGAGTGATTTACGCTTTCAACTTGTATGCACACAGAGTATTTACAGAAGTAGCTAGCAATGTTTGGGATGACATGGCACACCTTGAACTTCCTTGCGATCTCTCTGTTGTCCATGATTATGTGCCTTTGCTTTTCCATGCAGCTAGCTAGTATTAGTAAGCATAAAAAAGTAACGACCATAAAGCTAACCCTACCCTATTCATAGTCAGACGCTAGATAACTACATTTAGCATTATTGATGAAGGTACAGTAGCTATCTTCTTCCGGTGAAATGTGGTTAAGAGCCCTGACGGAAGGATAAGGACCTTATTTTATATATCAGCGATAATTTAAAAAAAAACAAAAGGTTAAATTGATACACACCTTTATTATGGTTAGGGTTATTGTGTTTCCACACGGCCATATCTCCCTGTTACAGCGTGTGGTGTGTATGGAAGACAGAGGCTACTGTACCACCAGTGCTAATGATCTAGCATGCTCAAAATGACTAAAGGAGCCTAACGTTGCTTTACTCCTTTGTCCAAGGACAACATGTTCTGTTTAAAAGTCGAATTGGCTCTGGAAGCCAAAACACCCAAATACTCCATCTACACGTGAAATGATTATCAATTGCGGTTTAGAAACATAAATCCCTCTACTTTCAAATCACATCAAAAGCGTTTTAGAAATGCAAAATACACATTGTATTTTTCAGTGACAATACCTGGGTGGTGTTTTTCTTCAGATAGCTAATTAGCACAAGTATTCAGTCTACTCTGTCTTCTGTCTGTTTTCTGTAAACAAGCGGCTGTAACATGGAAATATGACCCTATGGGAACCCTAACTCAATAAAGGTGTGTATCAATTTAACCTTTTTGTTTTTTGAAAATGATTTCTCAAACATATGAAAGATAAGGTCCTTATGCTTCCAAAACCTTAGCTCAAGCAATGCGTGTCAATGTTCAGACCGAACTCCCCACTACAGAAGATGCCTTTGTCCAATGACTTATGTGTAATGTAATGGAACTGAGAGTCATAATCATGGGCTAGCATTCACCTTGTAACAGAATAAGGCTGCCAAAAATGTGGTAAAAACATCATTTTGATGTTATATGAAAGACATTTGAAAAGTTTTTTTTTTTTTTTTTTTTTTAATTTAGCAGAAGTGCTTATCCAGAGCGACTCACAATTAGGGTTACCTTGCTCAAGGGCACATTGACAGATTTTTCACCTAGTAGGCGAGGGTATTCGAACCAGAAACCTTTGGCTTACTGGCCCAACGCTCTTAACCGCTAGGATACCTACCACTGAAAGTAAAGGGCTTTATGTTTCTAGAACCGTATCACAATTGAGAGTGGGTATGTGTAAATCCCTACTGCTTAAGGGTACATTCTTGGGTTGCCATAAAGCCAGCAATTCTATCTCAAAAAGTCCATTCCTAGCTAATGCTTGAGGGTTTACGACATGTTCGTGTCATTTTAAGATAATTTTCATCGACTTGAAATATGATTTTCAGGTTGCAAAGTTGGGTCGACGGGGTCAACGTACTCGACAGGCTGCAGAGCAAACATCTCTGGAGGAGCCTCGACACGTCAGGAAATCCTCTTCTTCTACATCGATGGGAGAGGTAGCTATGATTTGTGATTGATTATCAATGCTGCTTGTAATGCATTTGTATTTACCTGAAACCCAATATCATATATTATCTGTCATGGCCGTTAACTTCACTGCATACACTCAATCTGAATACGTGTGAATCATTTCTTATGCATGAACCAAGGACGCGGAAGAGGTATTGTATGAGTAATGATATGGCATGTCTTGGCAGTATTCCTTTTCAAACCCCGCAGAGTAACTTTATACCCCAATAACATACAGTATACCCTCATAGTGTACAATAGACTACATACTCAAATCAATACACATACAATTTTAATGTAGACATTTTATATACCTACTCAGCTGTCACTTCTATTCTGAATACCTCACATTGTGGTATAAAGTTACTTTGTGTTGCATTCAAGGGATGCACTGCTTTATTCTGCTTTATAGTTGTAGGATTATTACAGTACAGTAGTTTCTATGGACGCTGCTCCTTTTATGTCAAATATGTTTGAAGTGGACCATGCACTTTCTTTGACTTAAAAGTTGTCCTACGTACCTGGTGGTGTTGAATGTTATTATTTTGGCAAAGCCCACCTACCCATTTCCTTCAGATATGAAACCGAAGGAGCAGGGTCTAGGTGTTAATTTTTAAGTGGGCTTATGCTGTTTGCTTTGGTACAACATTGCCCATTCTATAACTTCCCCTGTTATGAAGAGAGAGGATCGTCTTTAGTTTGTCTGACTTTCAGTGCTGTGTGGGGAGAGGCTAAAGGTCTACTGCTCGACTGTATTGATCCATGCTGATTCATACCAGCCTTTGCTCCTGGACCCTCATCTCCCACTGACACACAGAAAGTGATTACAGGCATAATTGCATTCAAAGTCAAATTGGAAATGACGTATGACAATGTCAACCACTTTATTCCAAAGCATTGGCATTCATGGTATGGAGGTCTTGCTTGTCCCTAGAAGTGGCAAACTGTAAGCCACCCAACATTCCTGGACCAGGAATTCCAGCTATGCTTTTGCAGTAATCTTCCCAAATTAGGCCAACTTCCCTAATGTAGAATCAGGATTCTCGCGCCCCTAGTGACCTGACGTGCACATGAAATGCATTTTTTTTCTCCCAGTGGCGTGCGACTTAGTAGATTTGTTTATCAGCCCTGGTCTGCTTTTCCTATAAATACCCACTGATTGGTCACATTCTTGACATCCTTTTTAACAAAGGCTGAACTGCATTCATGGGATGTTAGTCTGAGTTTGTCCACCACAAGGGTCTACTGCTTGGACTTTCAGAAAGGTCTAAAATAGAAAATATGTAGCTTAACCCTTCACTATGATGACATTATTGCCTAAATACACCCCACTGCCACTATTCTACTATAACTGTAAAGTTCATATATGGTCATACAGTCTAGTGGAACAGTGGTGGTCGGTGACATTTAAGATGAGGAAAGACATTTTTTTTAATGAGCTTGGCCTTATTTCGATTACAGCATATTGCAAGACTGTCATAAATATTCCATTCAAAAAAACATTCCAAGCCAAACATTCATATCATAACCGCTAACTGTTACACACAGCCTACACCATTGTCACCATATTAGCTAACATCATACCTAGTCAACATAGTTACAAGGAACTAATGCGTTAGTATACCCACTACAAACATGCAGTACAGTGTACAGTCAGCAAGCAGTTTAGCAGTTTCACCGGCAGGGCCTCTGTGGCAATAAATTATTAAAACCAAAAGTTTACATTGACTTGGAAGAGTTCCAGTGTTGTATCGCCATAGCCAGCTAGCTAATATAGTATCCCTCTTTGTTTGAGCCGGGTGTTTGAGTAGGCTAAACTAGCTAGCTGCATTAAATACATTAATTTGTTCAACTATTGTTTTTCTCTCTCTTTCAGTCAACTACTCACCCCTTTTCATGAACTGCAGTGCTAGCTAGCTGTAGATTATGCGTTTAATACTAGATTATTTCTCTGATCCTTTGATTGGGTGGACAACATGTCAGTTCATGCTGCAAGAAGTCTGATAGGTTGGAGGATGTCCTCCAGAAGATGTCAGAATTACTCTGTAAGTCTGTTGAAGCGGGTGAGGACCATAAGCCTCCTTGGTTTTGTATTGATGTCAATGTACCCAGAGGAGGACGGAAAGTAGCTGTCCTCCGGCTACATCATGGTGCTACCCTACAGAGTGCTGTTGAGGCTACTGTAGCCCTTCATTGCAAAACAGAGTGTGTTAATCAATTATTTGGGCACGTAAATATATTTCATATTCTTTTATCATCCTCACCCAACGAGGGAGGTTCATTGAAAACGTCATGGCATTTTTAGCTACAGTGGAGGCTCCTCAGAGGAGGGAGGGGAGGACCATCCTCCTAAGCGAATTTCATAAAATAAAAATAGTGAAACATAAAAAAAGTTATCCTTTTAGGTAGCAGACTGTAAAAGCGGGTTTTACCCTGAGGAATTGAACAGTATCGATGAGCTACCACTTTTATCATTAATTTGGCCTCCCTTGTTTTTGTTAAAATCCCATTGTTTACTAATTTCATGAAATTACTTATTCATCCTCAACCTTCCAGTTTAACACCAGCAGCCTCCACCTCCCTCTCTAGATGCTGACATTCACATTTATAAATGGGTTTGGTGAAGGAACCAGCCATGAATAATTGATTTCCTCTTTCATGGCGCAACAAAGAAATTCCTCCTGGCCACTGTGTCTTTTGCAGACCCAATTTGGTAATGAGAGTGTTGTGCTTTTTTTCCCCAAATTAATTTGTCTGCTGCCCACCCTTGTGTGCTCTGAGGAATTCTTTCATTCAAGTGCTGGTCCCTGACTCCCCGGGCTCCGGTCTCAGGACCACAATCCAAACTCAATTGACTATTTTCAGTACTATTTTCAGAATCGAAGAATGAGAGGGAGAGGGTCATTTTTTCCTGTGAAGCTATTTTAGGTCAGGCTCGCAGCCCCCGGGCAGTCCTCTGTGTGGCAGTTCCCACACTCTGCTCCATATGTTCAGGCTCTGTGATTGGACAGCAGTTAAAACCATAATAAACAACAGCAATATGTCGTGCATGCCATTCCTAACTATTTTGTAAGTGAGCTAAGTGAGAAGCTATGTCATTCATTGCTAGAAATGTGCAGCCATCTGTAGGATGGTATATAGTGCAGCAACCATATATTACCAGAACACTGAAGAGAATAATAGATAAAGTAGGCTTTCCCCAGTGATATGGGGAACTATGCGTTACTTGGGCTGATGTAGTTTACACCTCACAAATTCAGTTCCATGAGTGGTTTGTGTTTTTAAACATCAGAGCCTCCTGTTGACTCATCTGAACTTAATAGGTCTGCTCCGTTTTGGAAATATGTTTGTGCATGGGTGCATACTTGTATTTGTCTTTCTTGTTAAGCTTGATATAAAGTATTATTTTCACATAGATTTAGAGACCATGACATGCCACAGCATACTTGCTATTTTGGACTCAAAATGATGCACATTTTCCTCCTCCTGTATGTTTTCAACCTAAGTGTAGAATTGAATAGTTTAAAGGAGTTGTCTTGTCAGACCATTGTTATGCCTGTCATTAATGATCTCTCTCACCTCAGGGACCCCCTCCTAAACCAGCCCGCAGGCAGGGCGGATGGGCTGAGGAGACTTCTGGATCAGCCAAGTGAGTATCTCCTTCTCTCAACAAATTGTATTTCCAGCCTCTAGGTATCTACCTCACAGTCTCCAACATGCATTATTTTGTTACTAATGATCTCTCGTGCTGTAGACAGAGAATAGGATATTTATCAGTGCAAGTTCTTTACACTTTTTGCTCTGAATCAACAACGTTCCAGGGAGCCTTTCTGAGCAGTGAACTCCACATTCATCTTCATCAGCGCGGGATCCAATAATTGACATGGTTCATGTATCAGCCACAGGAGGGCACTGTTAGTCAGCTATCCACTTCATCACAGGGCTTAGGCCACTTCATAACCTCTTACGATGGCTGTCTAACTAAAGCACGCTCGCCTTTAAAGGCACACATGCCGTTGTCAATTCATTAAAATCTATGTACAATGAATGTATGAATATTTCATACCACAGACAGATGGAATATCTGGAACAAAATAATTTCCCCCCAATAGAACACATTTAAATTACTGTACGTCTCCCTATGTGATGTCAGTGTGACTGTAGTCAGACTGTGGAACTGGCTCTCCACTCTTCCAGATGGCTCCATCTACCACTCTACTCCAGTCACTGTTGGGAGGAGAGCTGGGGAGATGCATAAATCCATACATTGAAGTGAACAAGACGATTCAATTGGGTTTATTTGCATGGTTTTCTGTGCCAATAGTGCATGTAAAGAGAACAGCAAATGAAATATATTTTTCTCACTCTGGGAAGGTCAGGGTGTCGCTTCCTTGTGTTAGTGTAACTTGTCTTGATTCCTGCGTTCAGAGAGATTGGAATACAGGAGGTGTTAAGGGTTTCTCACGTGCATTGATCCTTTCTGAAACAAAGTAAGTAATGGCCCCCCCTGGAACCGGCAAGGACTTTTCCCTTCAATGTCACCCCTCATGCTCAATCACTGCTGCCCTCCTCCCACTAATCCCAGCGCAGAAATCCCAGGATTTGTCGATCTATCACTCCTAATTGACACTAAATGATCTGTCAGTTTATTGATGAACCTTTGAAGCCGGGTTGTCACAATATATTTTATCCCTAACAACTTTTTCCAGACAGTTTTACCATGTCTATCGCTTCAGCCTACATGAGTCTTAATCAAGGGGCCTGTAATGTGTCTTAAGTGTCGCCAGCCCCGCCCCCGGTGCCAGGCACACAGGACACTGTCCAAGGGCAGCAAGGTGGGCTCCCTCAGCCCTGCCCTCTCTGATCTGTCTCCCTGACCATCATGGCATACTCCAGAGCCTCCAGAGATGAGTGAATATATCATTTATAAAGTATCATTTATAAACATACTAAATGTCATTACATTTCTTATTCAGGTTATTGATACACAGTAATGAAAAATAATAAGAAAATGTTTTTTTCAGTCCAGAGAAAATGACAGTATGTGATTTCTTTAATGCCAGTAGGGGGCACTCCTCAACCAGGAGAACCTGCAGAATGTGACATGCATCTCCTCCCCAAAAGAATCCCAGAAACACTCATATCTAATGAAACTTTATATAAGTTGTTTTCACAGCCAAACATACCTAGACTGTCATGGTCTATATTTTCAAGAATGTAATAAATGATTTGCTTTTCTAATACTGTGAAGATTAGTTTATTGGACAGTAGCCGGGTTTTGTTTAATATTATCTCCCCCGTTCTCTGGTGTGAAACAGTGTTATGCTAAGAATAGTGTGTTGAGGTGAGAATGTGTGAAAAGACAGTGATTTGGTCAGAGTGTGTAGGGCGTGGCATGTGTAGGGCGTGGCATGTGTAGGGCGTGGCATGTGTAGGGCGTGGCATGCGGTGCCACAGTCAAGCAGGGTTGTGTGAGAGAGGAGTCTGAAAATAACCCCGTGGTCCATCGGGGGAGGAGGCTGAGGGCTCAGATAGAGAGACGGACAACAGAGAACACAATAGGTGGACCGCGGGCCCTTGGTATCATTAGAACACACATAAGACATTGCAACATTTGTAGAATTGCAGGAAATTACCATTACAACTGCTCAATGTTTCCTCCGCCAACAAGTGGGGTGTGAACAGTTTGGGATTGCATGGGTTGCGAGGTGGGGGTTTGTTACTACGCAGATGAATGACAATATCCATTCGGACCTTTGTCACCTAGGAAATTTGTGTGACCGTACCTTCTCAGTTAGTACTTGTACCCCTGACCTAGGCCCTATGAGGCTCAAATCAGACAGAACAACTAGCCTACATCAGAAACCAGCAGTGGTTTTAAAGATGGATTTTACAAATGGAAAGAGAAGAACTGTTCAATAATAGAATTGATAATTGTTTTGTTTTATTAAAATTGAATTGATTCTAGTCCTTTTGTTTTTGTGGCACAAACGTATTTTCTCTGTATTCCTTTGTTGCCAAGTCTTAACAATGATCTTTCCCCCTTAGGTCTGGAAGAAGACCTGCCATGGTGCAGGATGTGGAAGAGTACGTTTTCTCAGTCTCAGATTTTTACTCAGATTTTTTCCCTCAGTTGTTAATGAAATAAAATAACTTTTGTAAAAAATATTTTAAAAACACAGGAGCAAAATTAGGCCAATTTAAATGTTTGTTTATACCCAATGCTCTGATGTGGAAATTGCTGTACTTTGAGATTGTCCTTGGTTGCAACTAATCCTCACCTTCCAAGAACAATCACTTAAAAAGCCTGCGTGACTGAGTTGTCATCACTTGTATTGTTGTTGGGAGCCAAGTTAGTCTGTAATTTGAGTTTTTCCACGTTTCCAACGTTCATAATAGGCATTGAATAGACAGTAGTGACATGGAAGGAGACGAGAGAACATGTTGTGTTTTACTCATCATTGCTGGAGCCCCTTGCTTAAATAGTGGTGTTGAGATGCAGCTTTGACAGAAACACAGGCAGCACTTCAAAATAGTCCCTTGATATATGCTCTTTTCACCACCAGCCCATCTCAGTAACAGTTATTTACTGCCCCCACTGTGTTAGTTTTGATTAATTCTCCGGGGTTTTTTCTGGATCAGAACGGGGCTTCAGTGGTGGGCGTAACAGAATAAAGAAAATGTTAAGCCAATTTCCTGCAATTTGACACATTTCTCCATGCAGCTAAGAGAAAATGTTGCAATTATAAAGCTAATTTCCTGCAATGTTATGTATTTTGCCATGGCTAATGCTGTGTTCTTTTGCTCAAACATAATAATGAAATCTATACTGTTAAATTCATTTTTGGAATTTTCAATTCTCCCTGAATGTCTAGTTTTTATTTAGGTGATTGTTAGTTCTCATAGATTATTTGATAAAAAAATATATAGGTCCATTATCTTTTGAAAGTGTTTTTCCATCCTATTTTAGTTTTTTTACACTATTTGGATTTAGGCAACCCGAAAAAACGCTGAGGTGGCCCGCCCAAGGATTTCAATGAGAGAAAAATCCCTGGTTCTTGGAGGGATACTGTTGAAGTAGCTGAAGCCCTGGGCTACTCACAGTGACAGTCCCACCGATGCTGCTGTGGCTGCAGAGCCTTTTGGCTGCGTCTGCTGCTGTGTTGTAGACACAGTCCCAGTCAGCCTGCAGCAGACAGACAGGCAGAGCAAGCCTCCTATCAGGCTGATCTAGAGCCTCGCTCAGCCCACAGAAACAGGCCCATCATCAAAGCACAACAGCCCAATCCAAGTCTGGCTCCCTCTGATGACCTCACCGCTGAATGCTTTCAATAATTCATACTCTCCCACTTCCTGTTTCTGCAGTCGACGCCTGCGACCACAAACCCCCCAGGGCTCGGATGATGAAGGAGGTGAGAGCACCCTTGCATCCCAGTCCTGCGTCTCTTCTGGAGGGCAGAGCTGAGTCCTCCAGTCCCTCTGCAGCACATTCATCCACTGGAAATAGAGCATATAGTAACCTCTCATCGCGCTCTCTGACACTACATATTTCTTGTCAGTGCTATTGATGAATTCTTCATAAGAACTCTGTTTAGACCGGCTACTGAGAGATGCCCCATAACTAACCAGAACACACAATCGTTTATAGATGAAAATCACAGGTGAATATCTTCAGTTAGAACTAGGGGATCACTGGTAATCCTCCTCATTCAATCACATTACACAAAGTCCATAACAGACCTCAAATACAGTATTCACTAAATTCATTATCCTATTCATTGGCTGAAGTGTGGCAGGTTTTAAGTGGCTGTCCCCTTTGAGCTTTTCACACACGTCTTCTCACACACACACACACACACACACCGCGGCAGGTGTTGCAGAGCATGGATCCAGCGGTCACCTCAGGGTCCGGCTCTCCGCATCACAAACAATGTCAGGATAGATGGAGGACATTTCAGCAAAGCACAGCCTGGGATAATTGTTCCATTTTTCAGAGCAAAGCAGCAGGGGAAATAAGGGTGAAATTGCCTTAGCAAGGATAGGAGTTGTGATTCCCTGTTAGAACACTAAGGAGTTATACATATACATACCAATGACAATGGCCAGGCTGGCTGGCATTGTATAAGAAGGTTGTCTCTGTGGTATCAAGCTGACATATTGATGAGGAACAG
The DNA here is from genome assembly GCF_036934945.1 of Oncorhynchus masou masou. NCBI lineage: Eukaryota > Metazoa > Chordata > Actinopteri > Salmoniformes > Salmonidae > Oncorhynchus > Oncorhynchus masou. The sequence goes on from NC_088232.1 coordinate 34,248,969, forward strand.
AAGCACTGTGTCTGCAGCTGTAGTTACTACTCTCACACATTGCTAAATAAATGAAACGCATATACCCGCCATAGCCTTTTTCTGTCTATTTAGATTCTTAAAATACTATTCAAAATGTACTTACATGTTTCATCTTCTAGATTGTTATATGTTTGATGTTATGAACTACATTACTGGAATTAGATTGAGAAAATAATGTCAACGTTGTACATTGAGCTTACCAAACATTAGGAACATCTTCCTAAGACCCCCCCACACACACGCATTTGTTGCCCACAGAACAGCGTCAATTCATCGGGTCATGGACTCTACAAGGTTTCGAAAGCGTTCCACAGGGATGCTGGCCCATGTTGACACCAATGCTTCCCACAGTTGTGTCAAGTTGGCTGGTTGGCCCGCTCTTGATACACACAGGAAACTGTTGAGCATGAAAAACTCAGCAGTGTTGCAGTTCTTGACACAAACCGGAGCGCCTGACACCTATTGCCATACCCCGTTCAAAGGCACTTACACCTATTGCCATACCCCGTTCAAAGGCACTTACACCTATTGCCATACCCCGTTCAAAGGCACTTACACCTATTGCCATACCCCGTTCAAAGGCACTTACACCTATTGCCATACCCCGTTCAAAGGCAATAACACCTATTGCCATACCCCGTTCAAAGGCACTTACACCTATTGCCATACCCCGTTCAAAGGCACTTACATATTTTGTCTCCCCATTTACATTCTGAAGGGTATATCCTCTTACAGTTTTATGGCCAATTTGTTTTTACAAAGCATTTTTTTATTTCTTCTGTTTATGATATTTTTTATTTTAACAAATGGCTGTAAACATACTGTTTTTGACACTGCTTTTAAGTTGCTATACCACACACATTCACAGTCACAGTCATACACACACACACACACACACACACACACACACACACACACACACACACACACACACACACACACACACACACACACACACACACACACACACACACACACACACACACACACAGTGGCTGAAAGGGTCAGTTGTGTGGAGACCCCAGTGGCATGCTTCTTACCCAGTAAATGCAGCTGGAAAGATAATTCCTCAGTGGAGGGAGACCTCTTAATACAGTGCCGAAGGCAGGGGCAGTGGAAATTGCAGTGCTGAGGGTTAGTGAGATAGCCCCTCCGATCTTGATTATGTCTCCTACCCTATCCCATATGTCCACTGGCTAGAGGCAGAGAGAGAGAGGGCTTAGACCCTGCCCCCTTGTCCCCCTCTTCCCCTCGGCCGGCCTTCAGTCCCCTGCCAGTTACATTACAAAGAACTGCCATAACAAACACACTCATCTGTTCTAAATCTGTTTATTCCCCATTTCTCTCTTTCTCACCCCCTCTCTTTCTCTCTCTCTCTCTCTCTCTCTCTCTCTCTCTCTCTCTCTCTCTCTCTCTCTCTCTCCTCTCTCCTCTCTCTCTTTCTTATCTCTCTCCTCTCTCTTTCTCATCTCTCTCCTCTCTCTCTCTCTTTCTTATCTCTCATCTCTCTCTTTCTCATCGCTCTCCTCTCTCTCTCTTTCTCTCCTCTCTCTCTCTCTCTCTCATCTCTCTATTTGTCTCTCTCTCATCCCTCTGCTCTCTCTTTCTCATCTCTCTCCTCTCTTTCTCCTCTCTCTCCTCTCTCTTTCTCCTCTCTCTTTCATCTCTTTCCCTCTTTCTCCTATCTCTCTCTCTTTCTCATCTCTCGCTCTCTTTCTCATCTCTCGCTCTCCTCTCTCTCTCTCTTTTTCTCATCTCTCTTTCTCTCTCTCAGTGATCTGCTGAATATTGTCCCATAAGCCTTTCCAATGTGTCCCGTGCCTAGGTAATCATCCCACTGACTCGCTGCTTAGATTATAACAGCCCTGCCTGCCTGGTGATGTGGGGACGTTTCCCCAAAGTCGCTGACTGCGGCGTGCCTGCCGGGAGTACAGTATGTCTACATTCACAGCAAATTATCCCCTTTTGATATTTACATGCTTCAGCGAGGAAACTCGGCGTGACCGTGTAATAAGGAGAGGCTTGGCCCAGTCGCCGCTAGACAAAGCAACCTTGATAGATGTCCAGGCTGGTATGTGGGAGGAAATGTATCAGGTAATTTGTGCCAGCAGTGCTGGGAACAGACAGCTCCTTCTGATGGAGTTGACCTTTCCGTCAGAAAAACTCTAGCTTGTTTGCAGCTCATATTAATCCCCTCTTGACCTCCAGTAATAGGTTGAATTTGAAGCTCATTTAAAAATGTTGTTCCTATTTTCACTTAATAATAGAGTTTGCATATAGAGAACCTACCACCAACTGCTCCACGTTGAACTCTCATAAATAGTGTTGATAGTGCATTATTGGCCGAGATGGGATGGGGGGGAAACAACCCAAGAAGCTATTTGCAAAGAACAGGACGGCAAGGCTTTTGATGTCATTGTGCTAAGACCATTACATTTGATTGGGGGTCCGGGGGGGACGGATTCTGCTGAACGCTGTGCTTTGTAAATGAGAGGACAAAGTGTCACCGGGGCCTCATGAATATGAAATAGCCAGCCCGCCTCTATTCGGATATCAGAAACACAGATGAATCTTGTCAGAGGCTAACCGAGTGTGGCATTTTTTTGTTATTCTAATTTTTTTTGAAGAGAAAGGAATGAGTTATCAACTGATGATGAGGGTTATTATCTGTGCAAAGTGGATGGAATTTGACCAGGTTTTTTCCTGTTTCCTTCAACTGAAGAAACATTCAGAGCCTTAATCCTTTTTCTCATTTAGCTTATTCTATGAACACATAACTTCCTTTTTGAGTATTTTTCTTGTAAAATTGCAGATTTTTTTTCTTATACAGTTATATTACAGACTAAACATCTCAGAGCATCTTTATTTTACAACCACCAGTGTGTTTTCAAAAAAAGTATTTTGAAGGAATAGTGACACAGATGTTCAAATATTTCCTCCCATCAGATCGTGCCTCTCATCTCCTGGCCTCTACTGTATTTAGCTCCTCTATTGACTTTCCCTTCAGGGTGCACTGCTGTGTTCAGAGATTACTGGCATCCCTGCACCCTCCCTACCACTCCCCTGTTGCTCTATTCACTGACACCTAGCACACTGTATGACTGGAAGGAGTCAGAAGGAAATGTAGCTACACTGTTCAACAGTTAGGGATAGATGGTAAATAGCTACGGATGGAAGTGACACATACATTGTTAAAATGTAAGAATTTTAACTAACCATAACCACTGTCCTAACCTAACCTGCTACATTAATTATCCTAACCTGCTGAATAAGTTATTCCAACTTGCTGATTTCTGTTCATAGCTGTATACCATATAGTAATCACCTTTTCAACTGCCTTCAACCAAAACCAGTATTGAAAAAAGAAACAAAACACATGGAAATCAGACCTATCCTCTGATGTCAGGTGAGTTGTTCTGTCTCTGCTTTTGTGTTCATTTAGACTTGTTACATAGCAACAAGGACTAGGTAGATGTCTGTGACTTTCTGAATGCCGGTTGCAGGTGAATAAACATTCAAAATAATGGATATCCCCACTCTGACTGGATTCCAATAGGAATTACACGTCACTTTCCAAGCCAGCATAACATAATGTGACTTGCAGGCCTGATGTGGCCTGTAAACTATGAGTTTCAGGCCATTTTATTAGGGTAAAACTAGGAGCTTAAAATAAGGCCTTATGAAATATACACATTTACTTAGGATCTCACCTGAAGGCCATGGGACTGAAATGAATGCAAAAACAATGTCTCTGTCACGAGCAAACACAGTCATGGGTGGTACTGGTAACTCTAAAATTCACTCAAAAGGCACCCTGGGAAATACGCTAATAAATATTTGCATAAAGTAAGGTGTTGAGTGTGTGTGTGGTTCTTCCGAGAACCTAAAATAGTTCCTCTGGCTTATGGCATCGCTGAGAACCTTTATTTTTAAGAGTGTAATTGAAAAGTTTGCAAAAGTATGAATTGATCGGTTTCGGTTGTGTCAGTAGTGGAGACCTACTTTCCCCCAGATTATGTAATATACTTGTAGTTCATCTATTTCTATTTTGTTGTGTTTGTTTATAACATGGCATAATGAATGTATTAATTTCATATTCATTTTACAAGTAGATTAAGTGGCTTCAACATTTCAATATTCATCACAGTCTGTCTGTCTTGCTCGCCTCCCCATCTCCCACTCTAACAAAAGTCCATCTGAAATGTGCTGTGAAAGTTTGCCCGTCCTTCTTGGGAGCTGAGCCATGCTCTGTCCTGTTGCGTTTTGCCAATTAAAGCGGGTTCCCACTGTTTGAGCAGCGGGCTAGTGGCTCCTGGCACCGCAGCCCCTGCCAGGCCGCACCGTGACTTCCGACCCCACACAGATGGGCCCGCCAGTAAATACTCTTGCACATGGCTTGACGCCGCCCCTGTCCGAGTGGCAGAGTGGACACTGAGGTCGGCCTGCCGGCCACCACTGGTCCTGGGGGTGGATGGCGCTGACAGGGCCAAAATGCTGGGGGAGCGGGGGGTTCTTTCCGGGGAGCCCCTGGCCAGCGCCCCTCGCAGCAGGAAGAGCTGCCGCCTGGTCTCCTGAATATTCATGGCCGCCTGGCTATTGTGACAGGGCAACTCTATGGAAGATGTAGGGAGAGAGAGAGAGGGAGAGGACAAATCAGGTGCCAATTTACTCCCAGACACTCACGCTTACACACACACAAACTGTCATACCAAACACAAAGAAGACTGTATCTTAGTTTTTCTGTAATCCAGGTCCAGTTTTTAATGTGTTTGACCACTATTGCATCTCAGTTAATATTTTAGGTGTAGAGATTGAATTACTAAATAATAGACAGTGTGACATTGATAAGATATTGATAAAGTATGTCCTGGATGTATGTTGTGTTTTAGATATACCGGTCATCCCAGACCTTGACGAAGTACAAGAGGAAGACCTTAACATGCAAGTTGCTGCTCCTCCAAGGTACTGTAAAAACATGTCACGCTCCACTCTAGTTGACCCCAGTCACTCTGGTAGATTCATGGCATCCCATCACTCAATTTTCATGATTGATGAAGTGCATCCTTTTGGTCAGTCTTGCACTTAAGTGAGTACAGACACACCTGCACACCGTCTCACATACTGTCTCTGACTGCATAACTCTGTTATAAGTAACCAGATAGCTGTTCAGATGTTCATATATTACCAGATTCGCCATACCTCTGGCTGGTTGCTGACCCATCTTCAGAGCCATGTACAGTACCTGGCCTACATCTTAACATCAAGGAGAGCAAAATATAAGAATACACTGGTCTTAGATGGTGACTTTGACTGTTACTTTGCCTCCTCTCATCATGGTATTGAAGGCGTCTTGGCATATTGGACTTTTATGCAGGAATAACAGTTGAGATGTGATTTATGCACGGCGGTTAGTGGGACCCTTACTAACGGGGCCCTTTGATTTACAGGGCAGTGAGAGACACGCCGACATGTGTCCGCTATGTAGCGCGGCTATGACAGCGGCGGAGGTTATTAGGCTGGGACCTGCTCTCTGTACGAGATAATATCCACATTGAACTCATTGCGGGGGCAATGTAGCGTGTAATGTGCAGTAAGTAGGACTGGCATGCACTGTTAGGCCCTCGCCACTTTCAGAGCCCCCCTCTTAATTCCAACTACAGATAAGCAGCTGGGTTTCAATTTGAGGCAGTTACCACTTGGCGCTCATCTCTCTGTTCTTTAATGAACTCTCCATGCCCTGTGTGCTCTACCTCAAACTTCTGAGAAGATATCTGTCTCACAGAGTGATACTTGCAAGTTGTACTGGACTATGATACAGCTTCTAGATTGATCTGGTGATATCTTGCAGGTAGTGTAGGGAATACTTTACTGTATTTCAATATACATGCACTAATCAGGCTAGTGAGGAAAAGCATGCCAACAAGTACATGTTTGGTATAGCAGCTACCAGTGGTGGTTGGTGCTGTTTAAGATGAGGGAGGATGATTGATTTTTGTTTTTATGAGCATGGCCTTATTTATATTACTGCATATTGGATGACTGTCATTCACATTCCATGCACCCAGCTCAGTGTAATATCAATAGGTTTAGGCTACTACATGATACTCAAATTTTCCCTATACCCATGATGAGGTTGCTACAACCTAGCCTATGAATGAAGGTTTACAATGTAGGTTCACAGGTTGAGAGAAATTTGCTTAATCAAGGTGACAGACATTGACACATTCAATACCACTGTGCACAATCTCGCCTGCATCTAGCTGATCTAGAGTGTAATCTTTAGTCCAATAGTTGCAAACAATAATTTATATTGGACAAATGCAGGTATACACTGCAGTCCTAGCTAGCTGTATTCTGCTTTATGCTTTCAATACTAGATTATTTCTCTGATCGTTTGATTGGATGGACAAAATGTCAGTTCATGCTGCAAAAGCTCTGATTGGCTGGAGGACACCCTCCGGAAGTTGTCATAATTACTGTGTAAGTCTATTGAAGGGGGTGAGGACCATGAGCCTCCTCGGTTTTGTATTGAAGTCATTGCTGCACCATGGTGCTACCCTACACAGTGCTATTGAGGCTAGTGTAGACCTTCATTGCAAAACTGTGTTTTAATAAATTATTTGGTGACGTGAATATATTTTATATTGTTTTATCAAAAAGGATAATTTTTTTGTGTTTCACTTTTTATTTTTTATTAAATTCACTGAGGAGGATGGTCCTGCCCTTCCTCCTCTGAGAAGCCTCCACTGGTAGCTACATTTATGATGGGATTTTTGTTTACATAGTGTTTGTCCTTCTCCCCAGCATCCAGGTGAACCGGGTAATGACATACAGAGATCTGGACAATGACCTCATGAAGTACTCTGTCTTCCAGACCCTGGTAAGACATCTCACATGGGGCCACACACACACAGCCAGGTTTCAACGGCTATTTATTTGTACTCTATATTAGATTACCCAGCCCTCTCTCTTCCTCAAGGAGGTCCTTTTAGGATGCATCCAATATAAATGACCTCTGTCTGTAGAGTGTGTTTCTGCAAGCTGGTGTTCTCATAAGGTCTCTGCCTCTACCTAGGACGGTGAGATTGACTTGAAGCTCCTCACCAAGGTTTTAGCTCCAGAGCAGGAGGTGAGGGAGGTGAGTGAGTTTTTTTGTAAATATAGCCGCTGTTCCCTGTGAGGGGGTGTCCAGATGTTGCTGAAGCACCAGGGGAGGTCGCCTCCCAGTCTCCCAGGTAATCAAGATTTATGATGTGTGCATTAACAAGCTCTATTCTCTTTCTCTCACCTTCCCCTGCCTCTCTCTTGCTCTCCTTCTCCCCCTCTGGTCTCTTCCTCTCTCTCTGTTTCTTATTCCCCTCTTTTCTCTTACACTTCTCTCATCTTCATTACACCATATATTTTCTTGTCCCCATTTTTTGTATCTTTCTTTTCCCATATTCTCTCTCTCTCTCTCTCTCTCTCTCTCTCTCTCTCTCTCTCTCTCTCTCTCTCTCTCTCTCACACTCTCTCTCTCTCTCTCTTTCGCTCTCTCAGGAGGACGTGGGTTGGGACTGGGATCATCTGTTTACAGAGGTGTCCTCAGAGCTGCTGACGGAATGGGATCAAGGGGAGAAGGAGGAGCAGGTCCCACTGTCTGTGTTATGAGGACAAGCCTCCCCAAGTTGGGATAAAGTGGACCAGAACGTCTCCTCTGGGACCTGGGTGGGTGCATATCAATGCTCCGTCGAAACATAGGGACCATCAAATATACGTAGCTTGCCTAATATTGTTGTTCATATTCCAAATGGCTATTTCCAAGTGCAAAATGTATTTTTTTCCTAATAAATTTTAACAAAACACATTTGTATTTGTTGTGAAATGAATTATTCTATTTTTATGGTAGGTTCCAAATGAATTATCTCCTATAAAACACAGAAGTTTAGTAACACGTATATGGTATTACACTGATGTGCTATCTGTTTGACACTACCTAAACTGCTAAAAGACAAACTCACCTTTACTTTAGAAAGCCTTCTAAATGATCTGATACAGATCAACATGCCCCTGTGTCTTCCGCCTGCACTATCAACCCCCCTACAACCTTAGTCCCATACAAGTCCAAGGTTGATAGTCAGCTAAGCTGAAATCCATTTAATTGTCTTCAAATTAACATTGTTCATTAAAGCCCACAACCTTATTGTTATTGACTGTGCCATTGACTTTATCTTCCAGCTCTTCGACAAGAGCAGCCCCTTCTTCACTATTATCTCAAATGAATTGAACACACTTCCCATTGACACCTGGGGGATTAGCATACATTATGTAAGGAAGACATCTTCCTCTTAGCAGAAGGCTGGAGGTGTCCAGGTGTATGCTCTCTCTAAACTTACAGAACAACCATGCATCAAACCCAAACCACAGGGCCTTAGGAGAAGCAATAATACACAGGCCACCCGTGTCTGGTCTGGAGCGTGAAGTCACAAGATCTGCTGGTTGGCTATTGCGTAGCAACGTAGTGGTGCCAAAAGCCTTGATCTGTCCTAGAAAGCCTATAAAAATTACGATCGCCAGAACAGTCAAACAAAAATAATTTAGGCAGCCGTTTTGGGCTCTACAATTTGTTTAAAAGTATCAAGTTTGATCCCCACAGTGAATTCTTTTTAAGTTCGATACAAATACAAATTGAGTTATTTAATTAATTAGTGATCCATTCTGACTACTACATTTGTCTTCAAACAGGACCACGTGCTGACTGACACAGGCCAATCACGGCCCGGCAGTCAACGATGAGGCTCGCGCTCCGAGGCCATAGACATTGGCCATGTTCGAGAGCATCAAGACCATATTATAAACTGGGTGGTTTGAGCCCTGAATGCTGATTGGCTGAAAGCTGGGGTATATCAGACCGTATACCACAGGTACATTTATTTTTACTCTTCTAATTACGCTGGTAACCAGTTTATAATAGCAATAAGGCACTTTGGGGGTTTGTGGTATATGGCCAATATAACACGGCCAAGAAACTGTATCCAAGCACTCGTGTTTAAGAACAGCCCTTAGCCATGGTATATTGGCCATATACCACACCCCTTCGGGCATTATTGCTTAAATGTATCATGGGTAAATTGTGACTGACTGACTGATCTACTAATATTAATGAGTGCATTCTGATCCAACCGTAAATTCATACCCTACCGGTCAAAATTTTCAGAATACCAACTCATTGAAGGGTTTTTCTTTATTTGTACTATTTTCAACATTGTAGAATTAAAGTGAAGACATCAAAACTATGAAATAACACATGGAATCATGTAGTAACCAAAAAAGTGTTAAACAAATCTAAATATATTTCATATTTGAGATTCTTCAAAGTAGCCACCCTTTGCCTAGATGACAGCTTTGCACATCCTCTTTCCATTAATCATCCTTGAGATGTTTCTACAACTTGATTGGAGTCCACCTGTTGTAAATTCAATTGATTGGACATGATTTGGAAAGGCACACACCTGTCTATATAAGTTCCCACAGTTGACAGTGCATGTCAGAGCAAAAACCAAGCCATGAAGTCGAAGGAATTGTCCGTAGAGCTCCGAGACAGGATTGTGTCGAGGCACAGAACTTGGGAATGGTACCAAAACATTTCTGCAGCATTGAAGGTCCCCAAGAACACAGTGGCAGCCATCATTTTTCTTAAATGGACGAAGTTCGGAACCACAAAGACTCTTCCGAGAGCTGTCTGCTCGGCCAAACTGAGCAATCTGGGGAGAAGGGCCTTGGTCAGGGAGGTGACCAAAAACCCGACGGTCACTCTGACAGAGCTCCAGAGTTCCTCTGTGGAGATGGGAGAACCTTCCGGAAGGACAACCATCTCTGCAGCACTCCACCAATTAGGCCTTTATGGTAAAGAAGCCAGACGAAAGCTACTCCCCAGTAAAAGGCACATGACAGCCTGCTAAGAGTTTGCCGAAAGGCTAATGGACTTTCAGACCATGAGCAACAAGATTTTCTGATCTGATGAAACGAAGATTGAACTCTTTCACCTGAGTGCCAAGCGTCGCGTCTGGAGGAAACCTGGCACCATCCCTATGGCGAAGCATGGTGGTGGCGGTATCATGCTGTTAGGATGTTTTTCAGCGACAGGGACTGGGAGACTAGTCAGGATTAAGGGAATGATGAACGGAGCAAAGTACAAAGAGATCCTTGATGAACAACAGGACATCGACCCGAAGCACACAGCCAAGACAACAGAGGAGTGGCTTCTGGACAAGTCTCTGAATGTCCTTGAGTGGCCCAGTCAGAGCCTGGACTAGAACACGATCAAACATCTCAGGAGAGACCTGAAAATAGCTGTGCAGCGACCCTCCCCATCCAACCTGACAGAGCTTGAGAGGATCTGCTGAGAAGAATGGAAGAAACTCCCCAAATACAAGTGTGCCAAGCCTGTAGCGTCATACCCAAAACAACTTGAAGCTGTAATCGCTGCCAAAGATGCTTCAACAAAGTACTAGATATAGGGTCTGAATAGTTATGTAAATGTCATATTTGTCATTATTGGGTATTGTGTGTAGATTGATGAGGGGAAATACAATGCAATCCATTTTAAAATAAGGCTGGAACTAAGGAAATGTGGGAAAAGTAAAGGGGTATGAATACTTTTCGAATGCACTGTACATGTCTATCAGCCTGCGCATCGGCCTGGTGCAAAATAATACTGATTGTTAGTAGCTAAGAAGTTCTCATGGTGCATGTCCTCTGCCATTAATATATCAGAAATCATTTATACCTTAGATAGTCGTAGTTTGCACACACATGTTTAGTATGTGTCAGGGTGTGTTTAGGCCTTGTCAGAGAAATGTGTCTTCACTCAGAGTAGTCTGGTTCATGTGTGTGAATAAAGGCGCCGGCCTCCGAAGCCACACTGGCTATTGGGGAAACAGGTTTAACATTTACAGACTGTGATTAGGTGTATTTCTACCTGAAGCGGAGAGCGGTCTCATGACACTTGTGGATACACACCAAAGGCCTGGAGGACACACAATCTTCACAGCTCAATTATCTCCAGTCACACATAGATAACCATTCAGCCAGTTACTTGGTAGTCCTCAAATCCGTCTTCAAATCAGTCTTCATGGGTATTACAGAAATGGAAAGTACCAAAGTTAATGCCCAGAGTTCAGAATTACTGTAACGAGAGGTCTCCCTCTCTTCCATCTCTCTCTTTCCCTCACACTCACTCTCTCCAACATTCACACACAGTACAGTCTCTCCACAATTGGCTTATTTAGCCAGCCTTAATGAATTCTGCCCATATGCCCCGAGCAGCTGCCGCGTTGCCCCTTCCTCCCACCCCCGCAGAGCTGCGAAGTGCCCATCCATGTAGAGACAACCTCTAGCTGTCTCTCTGGAGATGGCCGCGCCTGCTACTCCTCTGCTGGCGCCAGGCTGCTGGCGTTTGAGGTGGACGGCTCGCGGGCGGAGGACCCAGATTAGGCCGCAGTGATCACGGGTTGTGGCCTGTCTCAGACGATTGGCCAGAACACCAGTGGATCATAGTGGGGATTAGAGAGGGAGAGGAGATGCTGTTTGGCATGTGCCTGCATCCAGCTCCTCAAAGTGACCTCTCTCTGTCCCTCATACTCTCCTCTTTCCGCTCTCTTGCTCCCCCTCCCTCTCTCTTTCGCTCCATCTCTCTTCCTCTCTCTTATATCCCGATGCTGCAGCAAGGCTCAGAATGACCTCTCGGTAGCTGGGCGCACAGAATTTAATCACGTCAAACCATCTGTAACACATACGTTATTTGTACGAAGAGAGACGGCCCTTGCTCCTAGAGCTCCTCGCAGTGTAGATGTATTTGGCTCCAGAAGAACACAGTGTCACGGAGAGGTGAGCAGAGAATTATTTGTGTGCCTCTGATCAAATGTAGGGAGCTATTTAGAGGATAACGTCTCATTTTGTTTGAGGTCATCATTTTTTGGGGGAGGGATGGGGATTTTTTTATCAAGGTATTATTTTAGTGGGATCCTCTGACCAGTATTTAATGTGGAATATGATATCCTTATTGCAGCTCAATGGAATAAAGAACTCTTAGGTTGAACTCTTATAATTTGTCAGGGTCTCATATAAAATGTTGTAGCTGTTTCATCAGAAGTTACATCAGTTTTTATCTAAAAATAAAGTTCTCATACTGTATTTATTTAGTAGAAGTTGTTTCTCATGTGAATATACACTGGTTATTTTTTATGGAAGTTTTCTTATATTTTTTAAGTCCAAATGTAAAACCTTGAGAGGATGCCAAGTTTACTGGGTCCTTTATCTGGGTTTTAAAATGACTCCCTGTGTGGAAATGACGCCCTGTGTAGAAATGACTCCCTGTGTAGAAATGACACCCTATGTGGAAATCACTCCCTGTGTGGAAATGACTCCCTGTGTGGAAATCACTCCTTGTGTGGAAATGACTCTCTGTGTGGAAATGACTCTCTGTGTGGAAATGACTCTGTGTAGAAATGACTCCCCGTGTGGAAATGTCTCCCTGTGTGGAAATTACTCCTTGTGTGGAAATTACTTTTCACTTTCTGGCAAAGAAAACAAACAGGGGAAGTAAAACAGTTTTAATAAAAATGGACCAAGGCCTCCTAAAAACATGTTTTTTTTTTCCTACTCAGGGATGACAGGTTTGTCTTAATGTATTTTGATACAGGGCGCTAATTGGAAGAAGAAATAGAGATAATATGCTTCCAACTACCCCTAATATGCTGTGGTGTTGACAGAAGTTTATACATTTTATCTGGTCTCATTGTCTGCCTTCCATATGGCCCAGAAGCAATATGCTGATGTGTAATTAAAGTGTTACGAAAATGAGGAGATGTGAAGATAGCCGGGGCCTTCAGCCGGGGCCCCTCACACACAGAGTGACGGGTGAGGACAGACACGCCAATGCTCACGGGATATTAGGAACTGACCTGCTCGTTCCACCAGGGGCCACGTGTCTGGCCTGTCACAGGCCCTCAGTCAGTCACTGGCTTGGTCAGGGGTTTACAGGCTGAGTCAGGTCCTATAAGCCAAGCCTGGATGTCCAACTTCTCTGATGAGTGATCTGGTTTGATTATTCCAGAGATGCAGTAATAAATCATCAGACCCTGAGTTTGTTAATTATTAAGCTTTATAGGCTATATGTAGGATGAAACATTAGCAATGTTTTAACTCTAGGGCAAATGTCAACTGCACTACATACATAGGCAACCTGAATGTAGATTTTATATTGTGGAAATAAATGCAAATGCAACCATATTCAAAGAGTTTCAGTGCACTTTGAAAATGGCTTGAAAAAGTAGAGCTGTTTAGCCCCTGTATTGATTTGCCACAAAGACTTGATGACATTTCAAGTTTGAAAGAGAAATCCCCGTCATAGAACTGAGGCAGGCAGATCAATATCATTCTTTTATCAAAAGGGTATTTGCCTTTGAAAGTAATAGATTAAACAGATGTTTTATTTTCCATTAAATATGCTGCACCGTTATACTGCGGAACTACAGGGGGCTTTGAGGGGAAGGGCTGTCCTGATCACATTAAAGACAAAGCTTTAAATTTAGGAGTCCAAAGTTGTGTGAGTTGGAAAAGGGTTTTCAGTTTCCACCGTGCTGTTATTTTCTCTCCTTTTTTGTTAATATTCTCTTGCTCTTAGTACTTTTTTAGTTTACCCCAGGTGGGTTTGGACATGAAATGACTAGGACAGCGGCAGCTTGGAATGCCCCTGGGCATCTTACGGGTGTCAGGTTGTCAAAGGGCTCGGTAGTCAGGGGGGTGTTCATGGGAGGTTTTTTCAAGTACAAACCGACCAAGAAAAAAGCGTATGTTCTTTTTGTAACGCAGAGATTGGCTGAATTCATTATTATTATTTTCCTCTTTTTCCTCATATTTTTTTTATAGGTTGGGGGGGACATGAAATACAGTCAGGGTCCACATTTGTCATGTATTTTATTATTTAGTCTTTTCTCCTCTCAGTCCAGGACGCGAGGCCCTTCATTTTTCACATGAGTGGTTTTCTTATCTTTGTGGGCCCTCTCCACTGGCCTACGAGTGACTCAAAGGCAATAAAACACAAAACATTCTGTAAAACACGGGCGACTCACGCTGTAGAGGCCCTGCAATGCCTCTCTGGGAAATTATGATAATAACTCAGCGGCAGTCGGAGTGGCCAGGGCGCTGAGGAGGCAGGGGGCAGGGGATAGGGTTCACTGAGGCATTGTGGACAGGGACAGTTCAAGGTGAGGGACTCGGCTGCACGGTGCGGTGGCACCCCCTATAAACCCTCTCCATCACGGAGGACGCTGGCTGCAGACGTGTGAACCTGTAACACAACCTGTTTGTCTTGAAGCCGCTGGTGATAAAGAAGGGGCTGATGGGAAGGAGAGTGGTAGTGTGGGCCAGGCCCCATGGCAGTGGTGAGGTCAGGTGGAGAGCTTTTCATCTCCAGAAGTAAAAAAAACATCTGAGTCAACAGACTGAAACAATTTGCCCTCAAATGGGCAAAAACATCTACTTTGGTTGTTGTACTTTTGATCTTGGTACTTCATATTATTCACCATACCTCATGCTTCATGTGTTATATCCAATTCAGTCCACAGCCAGAGTCAGTCAGAGTCACCTGTCACTAACCTCTATTTGTTAGTGAAGGATAAAAAGTGGTTTGTCAGAATATCTGGATCTACAGAGATGTGAAACTGCTGTGCTATGGACTGTAGTGTAGTGGACATGTCTTTGGTTAGTGAGGGGGAGGATGTGGTTGTGTTACCTCAGCACAGACGGTGTCTAAGTGAAGAGGAGTGAGGACAGGAAGAGAGAGTGCAAAGTGTGCGCTCCACCACTGAGGTGCTGACAGGGGGGAGAGAGAGGAGCTGAGATCACACCTGCTGCAGCACAGCATCTCCCCAGCAGGGCTCCACTGGAGGCCCAGGCTTCTTCTGCCATCTGTGACGGAGGTTAGTTAGGCCAGTCCCAGCCCCAGCCTCCTTGCCTGCCTGTGGAAGAGGGAGAGGAGAGCTGGAGACTCCATCTGCTGAGTGCCTGTGGTGGTCTCATAGGCTTGCCGGGGGGAGGGGGGCACCAGGCCTCTTTGGTTCATCCGTGGGGGTCTCACAGTGGCAGACCACACCACGCTGCACCCCACGTCACACGCCAGCTGGCCAGGACGTTTACTTTTACCTTGTATACAGAGACTAATGACCACCACACACACATAGACATCCTCAGTCCCCACACAGCACAAAGTAAAGGATGAAGGAGGAGAGGATAGTGGTGGGTGGGAGAGAGAGTCTGGGGGGAATTCTTTAGTTCAAAGTTAAGAGAAACAAACATGCCTAAAAGCAGAGTTGGGTAGGTTACTTTCTAAATGTAATCCATTACTAGTTACCTGTCCAAAATTGTAATCAGTAACATAACTGACAGTAACATAAAGGATCCATCAGATGCATTTGGTGTGTCATCATAGTGTTCTCTTACTTGTGGTTAGACTTGCTCGGGTGGAACCAATTTAAACGTGCGCCTTTTTTCAATGCTGAACTGAATATCATTGAGACAACAGTACGGTGTCATAATGTATTTTTTTCGCAAACATCCTTTCTGAATTTAAAAGTAAACCAAAAAGTAATCATCTAGTTTTTCAAAAGTATCTGTAATCTGATTACGATATTTTAGCTGGTAATGTAACTGACAACAGTTAGATTTTCTGTAATCGGATTACATGTAACTGCTTAAGTGTAATCAGTTACTCCCCGACCCTGTATAAGAGTCAAATGGTTACAGTAAAGAAAGTATCCTATGATGAGGACTGTGCTCTGCTGTATGATTTGGACACAGTGAAAAGCATGTGACAGTAATCATCGTGTTAAGGTATGCGAGTGACATCTGAACATGCACAGCCACCCAGCAACACCTTGTTGAGGGCTACTGTACTGTCAGTCGCTGTACGTACAATCCAGAGGTTACTTCACAGACCCCTCTGAGAGCCCACTGGGCATGCTCAAATCCACAGTACTGGCAAAAGCCATATGAGCCCAATAACCAGGCTCAGAATGACAGTGGGAGACCACTGAGTCCACTTTGTAGGCTAGGGGTTCTGAGTCCACCACATCACAGAGTGAGGTGGTTCCCTGTAAGTCCATCACTTCATAGACCTCCTGCCTGCTCCTCATGCCCCTGGAGCTCCACCCAGTAGACCCCACAGAGCCTATGAAGTGCAGTGATTCATTTCTGTTCCATGTTCATAGTAGTTCATCTTGAGGCCTGTACAGAACACAACTCTCTGTGAACATAGCACATGATCACTGTGTGGAAACACCTGTGTGAAAGCCGTATTGTTTTCCTTGGCACCGGACATCTTTCCACTATGATAAAGCCACTTCATCACAGTCCACTTAGTTCATTAGGCTGTTATACCCTGAGATCTGAGGCTCACACAGATTTCTGCTGGGAGTTTGTGGAATGTTGTAGGAATGAATGGACAGTTTCAAGGGTCCTCTTGTATCCCATCCGTCCTCTTCATTCGAGATCTTGTTGTCTAAGTCAGCTGCTAGTGTTGTCTATCTACCAAGCTTCCATTTCTCTGGATTTCTGTTCTTTCAATCAAATGACTAATATTTCTAGCATCCAGCACTAGATCATTTCATATGCCTTGCTATCTCATTTGACGTCTACTGTCCACAACAACACATGCATTTATATACAGTATACAACAATGTATATCAAAAAATACATACAAGCAGGAGAGGAATGATGTGACATTCAGCGTTATTCCCTTGTGGCACGCAGAAAGAGCTAACAGGTCATGCGGTGACACTGAGCGATTGGCAGCCCCCGCTTGTCCACTGGAGTGACTTAGCTTCATCTACAAACTCGCAATAAATATCTGGCCGTCATTTATTTTAATTCATTCCTTTCTTGTCCAGACGGAATGGATTCTTAACCTTGTAGGACAAGGACACCCGCATGCTGCATGCCTTCGCCGCTAAATGATTCTTCATTCTTCTGGGTAATAAAAAAAGGAGTCCTGCAGTGTAGCTCAAACTGTCAGCTCCAATGAAAAGCTTGCCTGAAAATGTTGTCACTGAACCACTGGACAAGGAAAAGGGGGGGTAGAGTGAGTGAGAGAGAGAAAGAGAGAGAGAGAGAGAGAGAGGGGAGAGAGGGGAGAGAGGGGAGAAAAGAGCGAGAGAGGGAGAAGAGAGAGAGAGACCTCCAGAGTGATTTATTTGCCAAATCAGGACACAATGAGTCGATTATGAGTCCTCTAATAAGAGAGAGTGTTTGGGGACCCACTAATTGGGCATGATTGAGTTGCAGTCTGGGAGCCTGTCGAAAAGGGAACCTGGTCGGCGGTTGTCATGCAATCATCAGCTAATCAGAGCTTTGAAATTAAAACTGTGTGTTTGGAGTAGAGGAGGGGATAATGGCAGGGCCAAGCAGGACATCTGGGTGTACTGAGGAGTGTGCAAGTGCAAGTGCGTGTGTGTGTGTGTGTGTGTGTGTGTGTGTGTGTGTCAATATCCTGTTTACTGTGCATGCTGTGTTTGTTTGCATTGGGTGGGGAAGATGTGTAACCAGGGAGAAGAGACAGGCTCAGTGGTGTGGCCTGTTAGTCCTGGCTGAGGTCTGTGCTGCTCCTGATGAGGAGACATTGAAGGACCTGTCAGGTAATTAGGCTATAGGACCATTTACGGCCACAGCCTTCCCTGGAACGTGTGTACAGTATGTCTTTGTTTAAAATGTTGTCCTCTTCTCTAGTCTAGCATGATTTTTATTCAAATATATAGAATGTTAAAATATAGCTTTTTTAAATAGAGAGTTTTGGAATTAACAACTTTGAATTCTGTGATAGGCCTTCCTGAGATTCCAACTTATTATAGGCAACATGCTTACACTTTTATACTCCATCCTATCTTTTACAATACTCCTCCAAGTTTGTGGGACATGCAATACTGATATGTCAGTACATAAGCCCCATCAAATTATGTTTTACTCTTATTGACAGGCTGAAATGTATGTTGCAGTCATATTGTTGTTCCACAAACAACAATGTGATTTATAGAGTAAATTATACTTGGTATATGTTCTTGATTTATGTTTTTTATTTTATTGAATGTTTCCGAAGCTTCTGTGTACGGAAATATATTAATTTGTGTAGTAATGTAATTCATGTAGAATGTGCAAATAATCCGATTTTTTAAGTCATTTTTGAATGCTCCTTGAATTTGTATTGATCAGCAGGGGGCAGTGTTTATCTGCAATGCCGAGAGGATCACACTTCGCAGTGTAGCCTACTGTGGTTAACTTCATAAAACGCGAGGGCAGGTTAAATATCCGTATTTGTGGCTTCAGGCGTTGAATGCAGTTTAATTGTTTAGTTGTAACAGTATTTCGTTTTTTGACGTAAATTGTCTGATTAGGACGTAATAAAGTCTAATCACATAATTACAGGTTAGATTGGGGTTTTCTTTGTAAAATGACAGGGTAATCCTGCAACTTTATTTCAAATAATAATTACAGCAGTCGATAAGCCTATGGCTCCTATATACTTCATTCATATTTAAATTAATAGGTCTACTGCTATATTATTGTAATAATTATTCCAAAATGTAAGCATAAACTGCACACATGTACTTATGTTCAGTAGCCTTTGTTCAAAATGCCATATTGTGTGATTAGGTATAATATTTCAACAAAAGGAAAAATGTTGACCGTTTAGGCTGAGTGACCAGCTACTTTCTTTTTTTGACGGGTGTTTAATTTGAAAGGTGATATATTTACATGCGAGGAAGTCCATGCATTGACCTTGCCCGTATAGCCAGCCCTGTTTTGTAGTGACAGCTGGATTGTATATGGCCACCAGCTACTGTAGATGACCTGTAAAACTGATGCGATACAGAAAACTAAAGGCCCAGTGAGACCGATTACAATTTTACAATGATTGTTTTATTTTCAAAAATCAAAACAACGGTGTTAGTCTTAGAATCACGAGGAAATGAATCCATGAAAACGTTATTTAAAAATACAAGTATATAGTCATATGGGGGCTAAACGAATTAAATCAATGTATATATTTTTTCTTATATTATTGAATTAAAAACAACGTTCCATTTCAAAGATGGTCAAAGGAAGAACGGTGTTTGATCATTTCGCCTAAACCAGTGTTTATTGATGCGTTGTACCGTCATTTGATTACCTTGGGATGCTTTCACATCAAAGTGGATTCTGTAGATCTAATACATTTAATCCAATGAATAAGAACTATTCCATAAATACCAACAACAATCGTCACACTTTTCTGAACAAGGAATAGGGTTAGAGGCCTAGATATAAAAACAGAAACAAAATGTCTATCATTCTAGGGCAATATTCAATGTAAAATCTAAATCATACACTTCTAAACATAGCAACTAATAATTGAAATGTTCATTTGAGTTCATTTGAATATGTGAGATGATTATCCTTTGAAAATGACCTGTCCAAAATAATTATATTTTGAAAAATGTAGACTTTATGCATTTGTGTGCATTGTGTGCATTTGGAAAAGTGGCATAATGAAGGTTGTCTACAGGACACCAGGTGTGAATCTTTCTTTCAGACTGTTTGACTGTGAAAATGTGTACATGTTGCATTTCTTTATTTGTTCAAATTGATTATCCAACTGTTTGATCATTTCCAGACACTCGGATACATCTCTCATCTGCCTGCTTACCAAAAAACTACCATACTGTGTGCTCCAATGTCTTGTCTAAGAGTACATGAGCCTTACATCTTAAGATTGCCTCACTATAACATGTTGAAGTAGGTTTAGGCATCAATGGGATTAATTCCCCCAAAATGTCCTTTGCTCTTCCTCCCATAATTTAATTTGCAGGGTCCACAGGATGAATAGCCAAGCAGGCAGTGATGTGAAACCTGGAGGACGGACCTCGCCGGGCGTCCCTGCGCTACAGCACCACAGCCTTACGTTACCTTGATAATATCACCTCTGCCCACAGCCCACCATACAGGACATAGCCAGGGAATCCAATTATCCTACCTCAAATGTGTGGGAATCTCTTCCCTTTTTTATGGTCTGGCTGGCTCCAACATTCCACTGTAACTGTGAAAGCTACAAGGCAGGTTGGAGGGACTACTTTTCTAGCAGAGATTTTGTAGAGCTGGGGCAGTGTCCATATAACTCCAAAATGTCTGAATTTAGATTTGGGAAACTGGAATGTTTTAGCTGCCATAAATTATTCCATGACTATTATATTGTATTGTGATGTAACCTACAAAAAATGTCAGGCTTTTCATAACTCATCCATCAAGCTATTACTTTTTTGGCTGATTGGGAAAGACCAAGATAGTGTCAAGGTGAATCATTTTACTTGAGTTAAATTTATACGCTAGAGCCTCTTGAGTGGTGCAGCGGTCTAAGGCACTGCATCGCAGTGCTTGAGTCGTTGATACAGACCCGGGTTCGATCCCAGGCTGTGGCACAGCCGGCTGTGATTTCCTTGTCCCACCGTGCTCTAGCGACTCCTTGTGGCGGGCTGGGGCGCCTGCAAGCCAACTACGGTCGCCACCTGGATGGTGTTTCCTCTGACACATTGGTGCAGCTGCCTTCCGGGTTAAGCGAGCAGTGTGTCAAGAAGCAGTGTGGCTTGGCAGGGTTGTGTTTTGGAGGACGCATGCCTCTCCTGAGTCTGTAGGGGAGTTGCAGCGATGGGACAAGACTGTGACTACCAATTGGATATCAGAAAAAAGTTTTTATTTTATTTTATTTTTTTTATAAATCTATACGTTAGACAGTTGACATCCCTTGCCAATGCTATATTTTCAATGAGTTTTCATGGAAGCAGTGGTTTACACCTCTATGGTAAATTACAAAATGCTGAATGTCTTGTTTGCCTCAAAGACCCTATAATTAGAGAGAAGGGTGAAGGACAAACAAACCCAAACCAGAGTTTAAACCAGCACTCAGTTTTGGCTGGAAGTCAGGCAGGTCTTTTTGACGGCTGAATGGGCGCAGGCCCCCAACCTGCCCGGCCCCCAACTGGGTTTGATTTAATTAAAAAGAAGAGGGCGCATCAATTTCAGCATCGTTGCAGGGAGATGACAGTACACAAATTGAAAGTAAGCAGCTCGGCAGGGCCGGGAGGGGGCCAGTTCATCATTAACATGGAACACAATTCTTTGTGCAATGTAACAAGATTAGAAACATTATCATTCCACCCCCAAACATAAAGTCCCTGTCACAGCCTGGGAGAGATGGGGGATCCCAAGTAGGCACTTGGGACAAGTATTCCGATATATATTTGAATAGGATTTGGGGGAAATCTGACGAAGAGCTTTTCTTGACTTGTAAACATGGTCTCGTTGAGGAATTGAGACACTGGCGGTTAGTGCCGTTTATGATGAGGGAAGACATTTTTTTCATGAGCATGGTCTTATTTATATTAAAGCATGTTGGATGACAGTCATTCATATTCCATTCACCCAGTTCAATGTAATATTGATGGGTTTAGGCTACTAGATGATACTAACATTTTCCCTATACCATCATGAGGTTGCTACAATCTAGCCTATGAATTAAAGTTTACAACATAGGTACACACAGGTCGAAATAAAAATGTGAAATGACAGACAGTGACACATTGACAGACAGTGAGTGACACATTCAATACTGGCTTGCACACTATTGCCTGCATCTAGCTTATCTAGGGTGAAATCATTAGTCCAACAGTTGCAAACAAGTGTTTCTATTGGACAATTTCAGGCATTTTTATCCCTGTCTTGTTGGCTTCCATTTAAGAAACGTTGTTCAACAAAATCGGCAGAATGAATACACCCCTGATCACGCATGAACATGGTTCAATTTCATAGCAGCCACGTTGTATTCCTTCTCGCCTCTATGCACTCTTCTCTCACCTTTTCCCTACGTCTGTTGACTTCAATGAACAACACATCAACTGTATGTGTTATGAGGAGCAGGTGAACCCAAGAGCAGACTCAGACGAGGAGACTGGGATAAGGTAACTAAGGTATTTATTGAAAAACGGTTAAGAAGGGTGCAGGCCAGGGAAAGTGTGGGCGGGTTGCCCACACTGGTGCCGAGGTGCCGAGGCTGGAGCGAGAGGAGTTGGGGCTGGATAAGCAGGTCCAGAGAGGAATCCATGGAAGCAGTAGAGTGGGGGGTCCAGAACAGGGTAGCAGGACTGACAAGACGTGGGACTGGAGACAGGGACCCTAGTCAGAGTGGACAGAACTGTAACGGAGAGGAAAACAGTGCCAGGCTAGGGAAAACAGGCACAACACAAAAATGGGATCTATGCAGGAACAAACGGCTAAAAACTCAGACTGACTGAGCAGAGCTTACGATCTGGCAGCATGGAAGTTGCAGGGCTGAGTATTTGTAGAGTTCTTGATTATGGACCAGGTTGCAGCTGGTGGGGATCTGCTCTGCCTCCAGCACACCTGCCTCCACCCACACAATCACACACAGAGAGAAAGAGGGAGAGAGCACTGGGGGAGTGGCGGCAGGTTAGGGAGACACAGGATGAGCAATAGAGGGTGTGGCAGGCACAGATGTAACAGTATGTGACCATAACCGCTATACACAGCCTACATCGTTGTCCCCATATTAGTACTAAAGTAACGTCCTAGTCAACATAGTAAGATGGCGCCGACAGAGGGTCACCTCACTTTTAGTGTTTAGGAAACTATGCTGTATTTAGTTTTTTTATCGAATAATTTCTTACATCGTTAGCCCAGAGAATCTTAAGTGTTATTACATACAGCCGGGAAGAACTATTGGATATCAGAGCGACGTCAACTTACCAGCACTACGACCAGAAATACAACTTACCTGAAGAGGATCCTTTGTTCGAACCACCTAAGGCATTCAAACTGATTCCAGAGGCTGACCCAAAACAACGTTGTCGCAGAAGAGGTAGACAGAGCGGCCTTCTGGTCAGACTTCGGAGGTGCGCACACCACCCACCAGTTACGAGTACATTACTTGCTAATGACCAGTATCTAGATAACAAGGTAGACGAAATTAGGGCAAGGATTGCTTTCCAGAGAGACATCGGGGATTGTAACATACTCTGTTTCACGGAAACATGGCTCTCTGGGGACAAGTTGTCGGAGTTGGTACAGCCACTGGGATTCTTTGTATGTCGCGCCGACAGAAATAAACATCTCTCCAGGAAGAAGAAGGGCAGGGTGTATGTTTCAAGATTAACAACTCATTGTGTAATTGTAACAACATACAGGACCTCAAGTCCTTCTGTTCAACCAGGCCTAGAATTCTTCACAATAAAATGCCGACCATGTTATCTCCCAAGAGAATTCTCGTCAGTTATTGTCACAGCCGTGTATATCCCCCCTCAGCACATACCACGACGGCCCTCAAGGAACTCCACTGAACTCTATGCAAACTGGAAACCATATATCCAGAGGACACCAACGTCTTGCTTCCAGACAAATTAAACACCTTCTTTGCCCGCTTTGAGGATAACACACTGCCAACGATGCAGTCTGCTACCAAGGACTGTGGGCTCTCCTTCTCCGTGGCCGTGAGTAAGATGTTTAAACGTGTTAACCATCGCAAGACTGCCAGCCCAGATGTCATCCCTAGCCGCGTCCTCAGGGCATGCGCAGACCAGCTGGCTGGTGTGTTTACAGACATATTCAATCTCTCCCTATCCCAGTCTGCTCTCCCCACATGCTTCAAGATGGCCAGCATTGTTCCTGTACCCAAGAAGGCAAAGATAACTGAACTGAATGACTATCGCCCTGTAGCACTCACTTCGGTCATCATGAAATGCTTTGAGAGACTAGTCAAGGATCATATCACCTCCAACTTACCTGTCACCCTAGCCCCACTGCAATTTGTGTTCCTCCACAATGGGTCCAAAGACGATTCAATCGCCATCACACTACACACTGCTCTATCCCATCTGGACAAGAGGAATACCTATGTAAGAATTATGTTCATTGACTACAGCTCTGCATTCACCACCATAGTACCCGCCAAGCTCATCATTAAGCTTGAGGCCCCGGGTCTCAACCCATCCCTGTACGATTGGGACCTGGACTTCCTGACGAGCCACCCCTAGGTGGTGAAGGTAGGAAACAACATCTCCACTTCGCTGATCCTCAACACTGGGGCCCCACATGTGTGCATGCTCAGCCCCCTTCCTGTACACCCTGGCCACCCCATGACTGTGGCATGACTGTGTCATGACTTGTCCTTTTGGGTCATAATGATAGCCAAGACACGACAACTGCGTGGCCATGCACGCCTCCAACTCGATCATCAAGTTTGCAGACGACACAACAGTAGTAGGCTTGATCACCAACAACGTCGAGACAGCATACAGGGAAGAGGTGAGGGCACTCGGAGTGTGGTGTCAGGAAAACAACCTCTCACTCAATGTCAACAAAACAAAGGAGATGATCGTGGTCTTCAGGAAACCGCAGAGGGAGCATCCCCCCTATCCACATTGACGGGACAGCAGTGGAGAAGGTGGAAAGTTCCGAGGAATTAGAAGCACAAGCATTTAGCTACACTCACAATAACATCTGCTAACAATGTGTATGTGACCAATTTGATTTGATTAATTGATTTGATTTGGAACTAATGCGTTAGGAAACCCACTACAATCATGCAGTAACGTAACAGTGTATAGTCAGTAAGCAGTTACACCGGCAGGCCCCGGTGGCAATAAAATAGTCCAACCAAAAGCTTAACTTGACTTGGAACAGTTCCAGTGATGTGTTGGATAGTCATAGCTAACTAGCTAACATAGCATCTCTCTGTTTGTGCCGGATGTTTGTGTAACTAAACTAGCCAGCTGCATTTGCTAGCTAAGTAAGTGAAAAATGACAACGCCTCTCTCCCTCTCTCACTTCTCCTTCATTTTTCAATACTGTTTAACTATTGTCTTTCTCTTTGAGTCAACTACTCACCACATTTTATGTGCTGAAGTGTTAGCTAGCTGTAGCTTAGCTTTCATTACTAGATTAATTCTCTGATTCTTTGATTGGGTGGACAACATGTCAGTTCATGCTGCAAGAGCTCTGATAGGTTGGAGGACATCCTCCGGAAGTAGTCATACTTACTGTGTAAGTCTATGGAAGGGGGTAAGAACCAAGAGCCTTCTAGGTTTTGTATTGGAGTCAATGTACCAAGAGGAGAACGGAAGCTAGCTGTCCTCCGGCAACACCATGATGCTATCCTACAGAGTGCTGTTGAGGTTACTGTAGACCATTGCAAAACAGTGTCTTTGAATCAATTATTTGGTGACGTGAATATATTTAGTGTAGTTTTATCTAAAAAATTAACTTTTCCAATGTTTTCCAATTTAAATTTTTATGAAATTCACCGAGGAGGATGGTCCTCCACTTCCTCCTCTGAGGAGTTTGTCCAATAAAACTCTATCAGAGTGACCATTATGTTGTTGGTCACCTCCCTGACAAAGGTCCTTCTTCCCTGATTGCTCAGTTTGACCAGCTCTAGGCCATCTCTAGGAAGAGTGTTGGTGGTTCCAATCTTCTTCCATTTAAGCATGATGGAGGCCACGGTGTTCTTAGGGACTTTCAATGCCGCAGAATTTCAAAAAAAATAAATGTTTTTGCTTTGTCGTTATGGGGTATTGTGTGTACAGTTGAAGTCGGAAGTTTACATACACTTAGGTTGGTGTCATTAAAACTTGTTTTTCAACCACTCCACAAATGTCTTGTTAACAAACTATAGTTTTGGCAAGTCGGTTAGGACATGTACTTTGTGGATGACACAAGTCATTTTTCCAACAATTGTTTACAGACAGATTATTTCACTTATAATTCACTGTCACAATTTCAGTGGGTCAGATGTTTACATACACTAAGTTGACTGTGCCTTTAAACAGCTTGGAAAATTCCAGAAAATGATGTCATGGCTTTAGAAGCTTCTGATAGGTTAATTGACATCATTTGAGCAGTTGGAGGTGTACCTGTAAATGTATTTCAAGGCCTACCTTCAAACTCAAATTAAAAACAAATCAAATTTTATTTGTCACATATACATGGTTAGCAGATGTTAATGCGAGTGTAGCGAAATGCTTGTGCTTCTAGTTCCGACCATGCAGTAATATCCAACAAGTAATCTAACCTAACAATTTCACAACAACTACCTTATACACACAAGTGTAAAGGACTGAATGAGAATATGTACATAAAAATAAAAATATATGAATGCGCGATGGCCAAACGGCATAGGCAAGATGCAGTAGATGGTATAGACTACAGTATATATATATGAAATGAGTAATGTAAGGTATGTAAACATTATATAAAGTGGCATTGTTTAAAGTGGCTAGTGATGCATTTATTACATCAATATTTTAATAATTAAAGTGGCTAGAGATGAGTCAGTATGTTTTCAACAGCCACTCAATGTTAGTGATGGCTGTTTAACAGTCTGATGGCCTTGAGATAGAATCTGTTTTTCAGTCTCTCTGTCCCTGACCTCGCCTTCTGGATGATAGTGAGGTGAACAGGGAGTGGCTCGGGTGGTTGTTGTCCTTGATGATCTTTTTGGCCTTCCTGTGACATCGGGTGGTGTAGGTGTCCTGAAGGGTAGGTAGTTTGCCCCCGGTGATGCGTTGTGCAGATCTCACTACCCTCTGGAGAGCCTTACGGTTGTGGGCGGAGAAGTTGCCGTACCAGGTTGTGATACAGCCCGACAGGATGCTCTCGGTTGTGCATATCTAAAAGTTTGAGGTGACAAGCTGAATTTCTTCAGCCTCCTGAGGTTGAAGAGGCGCTGCTGTGCCTTCTTCATCACGCTGTCTGTGTGGCTGGACCATTTCAGTTTGTCCGTGATGTGTACGCCGAGGAACTTAAAACCTTCCACCTTCTCCGCTACTGTCCGGTCGATGTGGATAGGGGGCTTTTCCCTCTGCTGTTTCCTGGAGTCCACGATCATCTCCTTTGTTTTGTTGACATTGAGTGTGAGGTTATTTTCCTGACACCACACTCTAAGGGCCCTCACCTCCTCCCTGTAGGTCATCTCGTCGTTGTTGGTAATCAAGCCTACCACTGTAGTGTCGTCTGAAAACTTGATGATTGAGTTGGAGGCGTGCATGGCCACGCAATCATGGGTGAACAGGGAGTACAGGAGAGGGCTGAGAACGCCCCCTTGTGGGGCCCCAGTGTTGAAGATCAGTGGGGTGGAGATGTTGTTTCCTACCCTCACCACCTGGGGGCGGCCCGTCAGGAAGTCCAGGACCCAGTTGCACAGGTTGGGGTTGAGACCCAGAGTCTTGAGCTTAATGGTGAGTTTGGAGGGTACTATGGTGTTAAATGCTGAGCTGTAGTCGATGAACAGCATTCTCACATAGGTATTCCTCTTGTCCAGATGGGTTAAGGCAGTGTGTAGTGTGATTGTGATTGTGTTATCTGTGGACCTATTGGGGCAGTAAGCAAATCGGAGTGGGTCTAGGGTGTCAGGTAGGGTGGAGGTGATATGGTCCTTGACTAGTCTCTCAAAGCACTTCATGATGACTGAAGTGAGTGCTACGGGGCGATAGTCATTTGGCTCAGTTACCTTAGCTTTCTTGGGAACAGGAACAATGGTGGCCATCTTGAAGCATGTGGGAACAGCAGACTGGGATACGGATTGATTGAATATGTCCGTAAACACACCAGCCAGCTGGTCTGCGTATGCTCTGAGGACGCAGCTGGGGATGCTGTCTGGGCTGGTAACCTTGCGAGGGTTAACACGTTTAAATGTTTTAGTCACATTGGCTGCAGTGAAGGAGAGCCCGCGGGTTTTGGTAGCGGGCTGTGTCAGTGGCACTGTATTATCCTCAAAGCGGGCAAAGAAGTTGTTTAGTTTGTCTGGGAGCAAGACATCGTGGTCCACGACGTGGCTGGTTTTCCTTTTGTAGTCCGTGATTGACTGTAGACCCTGCCACATACCTCTCGTGTCTGAGCCGTTGAATTGAGATTCTACTTTGTCTCTATACTGACGATTATCTAGTTTGACTACCTTGCGGCGGGAATAGCTACACTGTTTGTATTCGGTCATGTTTCCGGTCACCTTACACTGATTAAAAGCAGTGGTTCGCGCTTTCAGTTTTGCGCGAATGCTGCCATCAATCCACGGTTTCTGGTTGGGGAATGTTTTAATAGACGTTGTGGGTACAACATCACCGATGCACTTGCTAATAAACTTGCTCACCGAATCAGCGGTTTCATCGATGTTATTTTCCGACGCTATGTGGAACAATATCCCAGTCCACGTGTTCGAAGCAATCTTGAAGCATGGAATCCGATTGGTCGGACAAGCATTGAACAGACCAGAGCACTGGCGCTTCCTGTTTTAGTTTCTGTCTATAGGCTGGGAGCAACAAAATGGAGTCGTGGTCAGAATTTTCCGAAAGGAGGGCGGGGATGGCTTTACAGTATATGCATCCCGGAAGTTAGAATAACAATGATCCAGGGTTTTTCCAGCCCGGATCACGCATTCGATATGGTGATACAATTTAGGGAGCCTTGTTTTCAGATTCATCCTTGTTAAAATCCCCATCTACAATAAATGCAGCCTCAGGATAGGTGGTTTCCAGTTTACATAGAGTCAAAGTTCTTTCAGGGCCGTCGATGTGTCTGCATGGGGGGGATATACACGACTGTGATTATGATCGAAGAGAATTCTCTTGGTAGATAATGCGGTCGGCATTTGATTGTAAGGAATTCTAGGTCAGGTGAACAAAAGGACTTGAGTTCCTGTATGTTGTTATGATCGCACCACGTCTCGTTAATCATAAGGCATACACCTCTGCCCTTCTTCTTACCAGAGAGATGTTTGTTTCTGTTAGCGCGATGCATGAAGAAACCAGGTGGCTGTACCGACTCCGATGATGTACCCCAGTTGAGCCATGTTTCTGTGAAACAAAGAATGTTACAATCTCTGATGTCTCTCTGGAAGGCAACCCTTGCTCTGATTTTGCCTACCTTGTTGTCAAGAGACTGGACATTGGCGAGTAGTATGCTCAGGGGCGGTGCGCGATGTGCCCGTCTACGGAGCCTAACCAGAAGACCGCATGGGATCCGATCCATTGTCCTGGGTGGTGGACCAAACAGAGGATCAGCTTTCGGGAAAGACGTATTCCTGGTCGTAATGTTGGTGAGTTGACATTGCTCTAATATCCAATAGTTCCTCCCGACTGTATGTAATAAAACCTAAGGTTTCCTGGAATAAGAATGTAAGAAATAACACATAACAAAATAAATACTACATAGTTTCCTAGGAACGCTAATCTTGGCGGCCATCTCTGTCGGCGCCGGAAGTAAGCCTCTTTGCTTGACATCATGGGAAAGTCTGAAGAAATCAGCATAGACCTCAGAAAAAAACATTGTCGACCACAAGGCTGGTTTGTCCTTGGGAGCAATTTCCAAACGCCTGAAGGTACCACGTTCATCTGTACAAACAATAGTACACAAGTATAAACACCATGGGACCATGCAGCCGTCATACCGCTCAGGAAGAAGATGTGCAACTGCACATGAGGACGAAGATTGTACTTTTTGGAGAAATGTCCTCTGGTCTGATGAAATAAAAATGTAACTGTTTGGCCATAATGACCATCGTTATGTTTGGAGGGAAAAGGCGGAGGCTTGCAAGCTGAAAAACACCATCACAACCATGAAGCACGGGGGTGGCAGCATCATGTTGTGGGGGTGCTTTGCTGCAGGAGGGACTGGGGGACTTAACAAAATACATGGCGTCATGAGGAAGAACAATTACAGTGGGGCAAAAAAGTATTTAGTTAGCCACCAATTGTGCAAGTTCTCCCACTTAAAAAGATGAGAGAGGCCTGTAATTTCCATCATAGGTACACTTCAACTATGACAGACAAAATGAGAAGAAAAATCCAGAAAATCACATTGCAGGATTTTTTATGAATTTATTTGCAAATTATGGTGGAAAATAAGTATTTTGTCAATAACAATCCTGACTCAGTTACACCCGCTCTGTCAGGAGGAATGGGCCAAAATTCACCCAACATATTGTGGGAAGCTTGTGGAAGGCTCCCCAAAAAGTTTGACCCAAGTTAAACAATTTCAAGGCAATGCAACCAAATGCTAAGTGAGTGTATGTAAACTTTTGACCCATTGGGAATGAGATGAAAGAAATAAAAGCTGAAATAAATCATTTTCTCTACTATTATTCTGACATTTCACATTCTTAAAATAAAGTGGTGATTCTAACTGACCTAAAACAGGGAATTTTTACTAGGATTAAATGTCAGGAATTGTGAAAAACTGAGTTGAAATGTAATTGGCTAAGGTGTATGTAAACTTCCGACTTCAACTGTAGATTGATGATCACATTTTTTTTAATCCATTTTAGAATAATAAGAATAATAAAGTAATACATTTTGGGTCTGAATACTTTTCAAATGCACTGTATAGCCAAGTTATTGTTACTCATTGTCTATTTATTCTTCATGTTATTATTTGTTTCTATAATTTCTATTTTTCTCTCTGTATTGTTGGGCAGGGCCCAGAAGTACGCATTTCACTGTTAGTCTACACTTATTGTTGTCAAAGTCTATCTAGAAGATAGCGAAGGAGTCAGGCGCAGGACACAGGTAAGAGTAAAAAAACACTGTATTTACTCTTTACTCTAATCTAATCCAAGAATGTAACAAAAATCCCGTTACAAAACAAGGACAAAACAGGACTCAAACTCCAACACACGAAAGACAATCACTCACAAAACAGAAAGAGAAACCAGAGGGTTAAATAATGAACATAATTATGAGATGGGAACCAGGTGTGTAAACACACAAAACAAAAGGAAAAATTAAACATGCATCGGTGACGTCGACCGCCAAACGCCGCCCAAACAAGGAGAGGGAACAACTTCGGTGGAAGTCGTGACAATTGTTTACGAAGCATGTGACAAATTGCATGCTTTTTGAATGGAACAGATTAAAAGAGACAGTTGGATGTTTGACAGTGTCTAGATTAAAATAGTTTGATGTTTGACAGTCTAGATTAAAAGAGACAGTTGGATGTTTGACAGTCTAGATTAAAAGAGACAGTTGGATGTTTGACAGTGTCTAGAATAAAAGAGACAGTTGGACTAACATCTCATTGGAGATAGCTATAGAGAGAAAGTGAGCATGCTTTTCTGTCAAAAGCATTAATTCCCTGTCATACGGATCTGAATCGAGGGATGGGATGTCATTTATGATGGAACTAGTTGTTGTGTGAGTGCGTGCGTCCAACTTCGGTGGAAGTCGTGACAATTGTTTACAAAGCATGTGACAAATTGCATGCTTTTTGATTGGAACAGATTAAAAGAGACAGTTGGATGTTTGACAGTGTCTAGATTAAAAGAGTTTGATGTTTGACAGTCTAGATTAAAACAGACAGTTGGATGTTTGACAGTGTCTAGATTAAAAGAGTTTGATGTTTGACAGTCTAGATTAAAACAGACAGTTGGATGTTTGACCGTTTCTAGATTAAAAGAGACAGTTGGATATTTGACAGTATCTAGATTAAAATAGAAAGTTGGATATTTGACAGTATCTAAATTAAAAGAGACAGTTGGACTAACATCTCGTTGGAGATAGCTATAGAGAGAAAGTGAGCATGCTTTTCTATCAAAAGCATTAATTCCCTGTCATACGGATCTGAATCGAGGGAGGGATGTCATTTATGATGGAACTAGTTGTTGTGTGAGTGCGTGCGTTTAGCCTGTGTGTGATTAGCAGGACAGGTCCATTTACTCACAGCCTCCTATCGTAGCATGGTGAATAGCTGTGCTGGACCTAAGCCCTGTGACTGCCATGATTACATCGCTTCACACACTTTTACACACGACAGCCTCAACTGATATACTTATTACTTCCAGACTGACTGACATACCCACAGGCCCAGCTCCAGGATGACATACATGATTGGGCATTTTAAATCCATATGGGGGCACAACTAGTATTGTTTTAGAGCCCGAATAAAACAAGGTAGGTTGGCTCCTACTACTGTTCAAATGTACAAAATTCAACAACCATCGTTTTATATACACTGAACAAAACTATAAATGCAACATGTATAGTGTTGGTCCTATGGTTAATGAGCTGAAATAAAAGATCCCAGAAATGTTCCATATGAAAAAAAAGCTCATTTTTCACAAATGTTGTGCACACATTTGTTTATATCCCTGTTGTAAGCATTTATCCTTTGCCAAGATAATCCATCCACCTGACAGGTGTAGCATATCAAGAAGCTGATCAAACAGCATGATCATTACACAGGTGCACCTTGTGCTGGGGATAATAAAAGGCCACTGTAAAATGTGCAGTTTTGTCACACAACATAATGTCACAGATGTCTCAAGTTTTGAGGCAGTGCACAACTGGCATGCTGACTGCAGGCATGCATGGCTCCCAAGTAGGTGGCCGTATGCGCTCGCAGGCCCACCCATGGCCGCACCCTTGCCCAGATGAATTCCATAGATTAGGGCCTAATTTATTTATTTAAATTGACTTATTTCCTTATATGAACTGTAACTCAGTGAAATCTTTGAAATTTGTTGCGTTTATTTGTTTCTTCAGTATAATAACTCAATAAACATATGCGTCCCACTACGACATACAAGTGTATCCGAAATGCAGATGTATCTGCCTACACATGATTTGTGTCTACCAACACACACAGATCAGCTGGTCAGGATGAGCACCACTGTTAAAGATTCTTACAGGCTTCATAGCTTAAACTTCAATCATTTGAACTATAGGCTATATTGCTGTCAAATTTGTGACACTACGCAATGAGAGTAACCAAGCCGACATTTCTCCAGGTGCTCAATATTTTCTGTGTGGTAGAATTTCTCCCTCTCTCTCACACACACACACACACACACACACACACACACACACACACACACACACACACACACACACACACACTAGAAAGAGAGCAGGGAGGGGGCAAAAAGTAGGCGTCGTGTCGTTTTCACATTATAGACATGACTTTTACAGTATCCTATCACTCAACAACTGTTCTGCAAATGAATAATAACAGAGTGAATGTTCACCTACTTATTTTAGTAGGCTACACATGGTGTTGGTCCTACTACTGCGACATACAAAATATACAAAACAACTGTCATATTGCACACAAGAAAGCATGCAATGTTGAAGAGAAGCCCCATGATGACTGGTAGCCAAAGATGCGCTCATTTAAACAGCACACACCTTAACCATTGATTCAGGACCATGAACAGTAGCCAGTCAGATGAAAGGATAATGTTAGCTGCCCTGCCGCTTTCAGCACCACCGGAGTGGAGAGCCAGGACAACAGGAGCACTGCACCAGGGCTCACCTCAGAGCACATCCAATTAGGCTGCATTGGTTATTGTCCCTATACCCATCAAATAATGCAACGCTGTACATCTATCAATAGCAATTACATTAATTACATTAAGAATCACAGATAAATGTAAAAGGTGCATTGCAGTTAAAAACAATAGCCTAAACTATACATTACATTAAAAAACGTGCCAAAAAAACAGTAGGCTTACATGAGGGAAAACCAATCGATGAATAATACTGGTAAGGCGGCCAGGGACATAAAGTTTGTAATTTACCATTTAGAAGAGTTGCAGCCTCCTCAATGCTGTGTTGAACCTCATGAGAAGTTTCTGATTCCATTCTCCTTCCTGTCATAATTTACTCGTCAGGTCCTTCTCAAATGCCAACTGGACAAGCTGGGCTTTTTTGTTGATGTAACATGCTCTGTGTTCAGAGCCTGTGTTCACTGAATGAGTTCTTCAGGGAGGAGAACGAATTCTCGGACATTGCTGAAGATGCCCCAAAAATGTTAATCATGTTTCAGTGCCAATAGCACAGATGGAATTGCTGAAAAAGGCCTGCGTGTCTTTTGAAGAACACTGAGTGGGGTCCAGTTGTTGTTGCTGGTTGTGGTTGTGATTTCCCTTTGCAAGAATGTGCGAGCCACAATCAACTCTGCTTCCACTGATTCAGTTATGGTTAGATTCAACAGGTCGTCCGGTGCTTATGGCTGGGTTAAAAGAGGTACAGGCGCTTGTTTTGATGCTGCTGCTGGTGCAAGGCCCTTCTCCATCTTGTTGGTCAGCAGACAGCGTTTGGATGGGCGGGTAGTACATTTTCTGCTAGGCTCCTCAGCCTTGGTGGTCGGTGAGCTTGGCATCGCTCTCAACATGGCGGTCCTAAGTTGCTTTGTTCTTGGCAATGCTCAGCCATTTTCGGATATCCAGGCTGATCAAAGCTTAGCCAACTAGCTATAATTATTCAGTGCGCTGCTACCAAACTTAACGAAGCTAGTAGCTACTAGCTAGCCTATTATTAGCTGTCTGCAAAAGAGAACAACTTTTTTTCCCTCTCATATTGTACAGTCTTCTGATCCCAGTGGGTTAAAGTCGTTAAGTGCTGTGACCTGCCTGAAACTTAAGTGTCCCGGGCTGATATGAGGTTACAGCTGTATACTTCTGAGTAACACTTACAAATATCCTGCCAGAATCTGTGCAGTTTGGGGCATGACCAAAAGAGGTGACCCAGGGTAGTCTCGGCAGATTTGTATATCGGAGAGACCGAGGGGTAGAACGAGTGTAATTTGGTACAGGAATAGTGTTGTCTGTGAATCAATTTGTATTGAATAAGTTGGTGTCGGGAGTTTATCGATCACAAGTGAATATCTCTAAGGCAATCAGCCTAACTCCATACCAAGGTTTCCTCCCAGGTCTCCTTCAAATGTTGTGTGGATACAGAGTATTATGCTGTAAAGTGATCTACAAGTCTGGAGATCAAACTCTTGGAGTCAGGGGCGAGGTTCATGAGGGATTAAGCTTGTTTGAGTGAAGATCATCCTGCACTGGTCTGGAGGTACTGTTGTACTGGTACTGTTGCAGTCCAGAAATTATTTTCAGTTTCACAGAAAAACATGTCCCTCTTGTGAAGTCAATGTGGATTTTAGCTCTATGTAGAATATTTTATGACGTGTATCCATCCCTTCTATTGATGCTTCATATTAGATCAGGGTTCCCTGCTAGTGTTCCCTTTCAGGAAATCCAGAGGAGCGGAATGTGAATGGTTTAGTCCAAGAGGACGTCTGTTAATGAACAGTAAAGACAGATGAGTATCTCTAATGCCAAGCAGGTCACATGAATTGGATTAGTGAGGCTGACATTAGGATATGTGCCAAGTGGCCATTAGTTTGCGCAGCACCGCAACATGCCAATAATACCAGCCGGGTCTTATAGACTAGACTTAACATAGTAAATGTAAATCCAGGACACTGAAATTGGTATGATATGTTTCATTTGGTATGATTACATAACATAAAGGGTTAATTAAGGCAAAAATTAAAGTAGGGTGGTTGGTCGGGGTGGATGGGTGAGCGTTTTATGTGAATGTCTAGTAACCCAAAGGTTGCGTGTTCGAATCTCATCACGGACAACTATAGAATTGTATCTAATTATCTAATTACTCCTACCCTTAACTCTAATCTTAACCCTAACCTTAATCCTAACCGTAACCCCTAACCCTAATCCCTAAGTTAGCCACAACAAATTGTAGGCTGTTCACCCATAAAATTATTATTGTATTGTTTATATAGAGAATTGTGTCAGAAAAACAATAGTCAAAATCCTATGTCCATGCCATATATGGTTACAGACGGTTTACTCTGAGTGAATAGAATGACATTACAGCCATGGTCAACAGTGGTCGCTGCTCAATAGAACTTTTTCATTGCTCCTGAGTGGTGCTAGAGGTGTAACTACCGATCCTGGTTCGATCCTGGGCTGTATCACAACCGGCCATGATCGGTAGTCCCATAGGGCGGTGCACAATTGGCCCAGCATCGTCCGGGTTTGGCCGGGGTAGGCTGTCATTGTAAAATAAGAATTTGTTCTTAACTGACTTGCCTAGTTAAATTAAGCTTTATTACATTTTTTAAATACATTTCTCAGACCGGTACTAACTTCGAACGCCAGCTGACAAGCTAGCTAGTGGCTGCAGGTTCGTGTGTGATAACATAGGCTTTAAAAAAAATGAATTAGCAGAATACAAACCAACATTTTGCCTATTAATTTAACTTCTATCTCAAGGCCTTCAGACTGTTAAATAGCCATCATTAGCCGGGCTCCACCCAGTACCCTGCCCTGAACTTAGTCACTGACACTAGCTGGCTACCACCAGGTTACTCAACCCTGCACCTTACATGCTGACTAGACCGCTCACGTTGCAAAACAAATGTACAGGTGATTCAATCATTTCATCCAACTTGGTTCTATTTTTGATGCTTAACCTGCTGCAAGACATGCCTCTCCCATCAATATATCCACATAATTTTCCATCCTCATGATGCCATCTATTTTGTGAAGTACACCAGTCCCTCCTGCTGCCACCCCTGTGCTTCACGGTTGGGATGGTGTTCTTCGGCTTGCAAGCTTGCTCCTTTTTCCTCCAAACATAACGATGGTTATTATGGCCAAACAGTTCTATTTTTGTTTCATCAGACCAGGGGACACTTCTCCAAAAAGTACGATCTTTGTCCCCATTTGCAGTTGCAAACTGTAGTCTGGCTTTTTTTATGGTGGTTTTGGAGCAGTGGCTTCTTCCTTGCTGAGCTTCCTTTCAGGTTATGTCGATAT
The DNA here is from genome assembly GCF_036934945.1 of Oncorhynchus masou masou. NCBI lineage: Eukaryota > Metazoa > Chordata > Actinopteri > Salmoniformes > Salmonidae > Oncorhynchus > Oncorhynchus masou. The sequence goes on from NC_088232.1 coordinate 34,285,672, forward strand.
AGGACTCGTTTTACTGTGGATATAGATACTTTGGTACCTGTTTCCTCCAGCATCTTCACAAGGTCCTTTGCTGTTGTTCTGGGATTGAATTGCACTTTTTACACCAAATTACGTTCATCTCTAGGAGACAGAATGCGTCTCCTTCCTGAGCGGTATTAATCCTGCATGGCACCATGGTGTTTATACTTAGGTAATATTGTTTGTACAGATGAACGGGGTACCTTCAGGTGTTTGGAAATTTCTCCCAAGGGCGAACCAGACTTGTGGAGGTCTACAATGTTTTTTCTGAGGTCTTGGCTGATTTCTTTTGATTTTCCCATGATGCCAAGCAAAGAGGCACTGAGTTTGAAGGTAGGCCTTGAAATACATCCACAGGTACACCTCCAATTGACTCAAATGATGTCAATTAGCCTATCAGAAGCTTCTAAAGCCATGACATCATTTTCTGGAATTTTCCAAGCTGTTTAAAGGCACAGTCAACTCAGTGTATGTAAACTTCTGACCCATTGGAATTGTGATGCAGTGAATTATAAGTGAAATAATCTGTCTGTAAACAATTGTTGGAAGAATGACTTGTGTCATGCACAAAGTACATGTCCTAACCAACTTGCCAAAACTATAGTTTGTTAACAAGAAATTTGTGGAGTGGTTGAAAAACAAGTTTTAATGACTCCAACCTAAGTGTATGTAAACTTCCGACTTCAACTGTCCATTGACATGGAATCACTGTTCTCTCTAAGATTGGAACACTGGTCACTTTAATAATGTTTACTTTCTGTTTTACTCATTTCATATGTATATACTGTATTCTAGTCAATGCCACTACGACATTGCTCATCCTAATATTTATATATTTCTTAATTACATTCTTTTGGTTTTAGATGTGTGTATTGTGAATTGTTAGATATTACTGCACTGTTGGAGCTAGGAACACAAGCATTTTCTACACCCGCAATAACATCTTCTGAATATGTGTATGCAACCAATAAAATGTGATTTGATTTGATATACAAAGCTAACAGACTGAATTTCAATATCTCCCCTCACTGAAAAAAAATCAGTTCCAATTTTCATGGTGTATTTCTGAGTCTTTCCCTTTAAATCGCCATAGAAACAGCCCCTCTCAATGGCTCTGGAGATGAAAATGTTGAAGGGATCAAGTTGAGTTTGATTGGTCCAAAGCATGGAAACGTCTTCAAATGATACCACCTCCAAATGCCGAAATAAGGATGTTATATGTTACTGTATTTCACTACATTCTCGAGCAGTGAGGGAATTTTGCAAATTCGTAACATATCGTCAAAATTGCAATTCGTAACACATTCAATGAATTGAAATTTGTAACATTTCATACAAATTGTTATTCATAACATATCAACAGCTCTCATAGCTGTAATGGTTTTCTTGTGGGGAAAGAGAGGCGGACCAAAATGCAGCGTGGTTAGTTTTGTGCATCTTTAATAAAGATGAAAGTACGACAATCTACAAAACAAGAAACGTGCAAAAACCAAAACAGTCCTATCTGGTGCAACAAACACAAAGACAGGAACAATCACCCAAAAAACCCAACACAAAACAGGCTACCTAAATATGGTTCCCAATCAGAGACAATGACTAACACCTGCCTCTGATTGAGAACCATATCAGGCCTAACATAGAAATGGACAAACCAGACACACAACATAGAATGCCCACCCAGCTCACGTCCTGACCAACACTAAAACAAGGAAAACACACACGAACGATGGTCAGAACGTGACAGTACCCCCCCCCCCTCAAGGTGCGGACTCCGAACGCACAACCTAAACCTATAGGGGAGGGTCTGGGTGGGCATCTGTCCGCGGTGGCGGCTCTGGCGCTGGACGTGGACCCCACTCCATAATTGTCTTAGTCCCCCTCCTTAGCGTCCCTTGAGTGGCGACCCTCGCCGCTAACCTTGGCCTAGGAACCCTAACAACGGGCCACACGGGACTGAGGGGCAGCTCGGGACTGAGGGGCAGCTCGGGACTGAGGGGCAGCTCGGGACTGAGGGGCAGCTCAGGCAGGTTGATGAATCGAGCAGATTCTGGCTGACTGGTGGTTCCGGCAGATCCTGGCTGACTGGCGGTTCCGGCAGATCCTGGCTGACTGGCGGTTCCGGCAGATCCTGGCGGAATGGCGGATCCTGGTTGAATGGCGGATCCTGGTTGAATGGCAGATCCTGGCTGACTGGCAGATCCTGGCTGACTGGCAGATCCTGGCTGACTGGCAGTTCTGGCGGATCCTGGCTGAATGGCGGATCCTGGCTGAATGGCGGATCTGGAAGATCCTGGCAGACTGGCAGTTCCTGGCAGACTGGCAGTTCTGGCAGATCCTGGCGGATCCTGGCTGACTGGCAGATCTGGCAGATCCTGGCTGACTGGCAGATCTGGCGGCGCTGGGCAGACTGGCGGCGCTGGGCAGACTGGCGGCGCTGGGCAGACTGGCGGCGCTGGCGGCGCTGGGCAGACTGGCGGCACTGGCGGCGCTGGGCAGACTGGTGGCGCTAGGCAGACTGGTGGCACTGGGCAGACTGGCGGCACTGGGCAGACTGGCGGCGCTGGACAGACTGGCGGCGCTGGCGGCGCTGGGCAGACTGGTGGCTCAGGCGGCGCTGGACAGGAAGGCTCTGGCAATGCTGGACTGAGGAGCTCTGGCTCCTCTGGACTAAGGGGCTCTGGCGCCTCTGGACTGAGGGGCGGAAACTCTGGTAGCGCCGGACAGGCGGGAGCACCTGTGTTGATGGGACGGAGAGACAGCCTGGTGCGGGGAGCCGGCACTGGTGGTACCGGGCCGGGGACACCCACCTCCGGGTGAGTGCAAGGAATAGGACACACTGGGTTGTGAAGGTGTACTGGAGACCTGGTGTGTATAGCCGGCATCAAATCCCCCGGAACTCCAACACACGTTTCAGGCTGAGTACGAGGAACTGACACAAGTGGCATCGGACTGCTAACACGCTCCTCAGGGCGAATGCCGTGCATACTATGCCAAACCAACAGCTTTCTCTCTACTCTGTCCAATACATCCTCAACACTCTCAGACTCAGCCCTCAGCTTCGCCGACAGCTCCAATTCCATCCATGGCTCCTTACGGTAAACAGGGGGAGTTGTCTCAGGTCTGACTCCTGACTCTGCCACACTCTCCCTGTGCCCCCCTCCAAGAATTTTTTGGGGCTGCCTCTCGCGCTTCCAGCCGCTCTGCCGTGCTAGCTCCTCATAATGCCGCCTCTCTGCCTTCGCTGCCTCCAGCTCGGCTTTGGGGCGGCAATATTCCCCTGGCTCTGCCCAGGGTCCTTTCCCGTCAAGGATCTCCTCCCAAGTCCATTCCTCCAAATAGTGCAGCCTCTCCCACTGCTGCTGCTGCTGCTGCTGTTGCTCCTGCTGCTGCTGCTTCTCCTGCTGCTGCTTCTGCTGCTGCTGCTGCTTCTCCTGCTGCTGCTTCTGCTGCTGCTGCTGTTGCTCCTGCTGCACCTGTCGCTTCTCCTGCTGCCTCTGTCTACCACGCCGCTTGGTCCTTGGTTGGTGGGTGATTCTGTAACGGGTTTCTTCCAACTCCTCCTCTGACGAAGAGGTGGAACAAGGATCGGACCAAAATGCAGCGTGGTTAGTTTTGTGCATCTTTAATAAAGATGAAAGTACGACAATCTACAAAACAAGAAACGTGCAAAAACCAAAACAGTCCTATCTGGTGCAACAAACACAAAGACAGGAACAATCACCCAAAAAACCCAACATAAAACAGGCTACCTAAATATGGTTCCCAATCAGAGACAATGACTAACACCTGCCTCTGATTGAGAACCATATCAGGCCTAACATAGAAATAGACAAACCAGACACACAACATAGAATGCCCACCCAGCTCACGCCCTGACCAACACTAAAACAAGGAAAACACACACGAACGATGGTCAGAACGTGACAATAGCATACTTTATGGATGAAAACACTGTTCAGCTTGACTCTAGTACATCCCATAGTGTGATTGAAAACGCTCAGCATGCTACTGTATATTTAACACCATGATGTCATGTTCTCTAGTGGTGCTGTGGTGGGCACTAGGATGTAAGTCAATGGACACTATAGGGTCTCTGCCACTTCGTTCTCCAAATGGGCACCTGTGTGCCAATTTGTCCCTGCCTGGATGTTGTTATCAATCACTCTGGGTCCCAGTGGGGGGCTGGTGAGAGAGGAGAGGAAAGGGGAGCCTCCCTGATCCTGGTACATATTAAAGGCTGTGATGTATTAGAACAGATGAGCATCGGCCTACTCTGACACTTGACGGACAGCTCATTTGACAGCCCCAGGAAAGTGTGCAGGGGAACGTTCAATCTCATTTAATGTTGGGGAAGAATGGAATTGTGGTGGTGGTGAGAGATTTTTTTATTTTGTTGATAAGCCCACGGGATGACTATGTGGTGGGCCCCTGGTCCAGAAAAGCTACTCACCTTCAAGACTCTGAGCTAACTCAATCAGGAACTGACTGAGTCCTTTAGGTAAGAATCACCCTCCTCAGGTTTAGTGAGTCAAGTTACAGCAGAAAAACAACAGAGACCCAAAGCCTCCACAAAGCCCGGAGAGAAAACAAAAACATGCATAAATCAAGTAGTGCTCAGACTGGTGCTTTCCAAACAGGTAATCTCTGTCATTCACTCGCTCCACCGCGAGGCGACATCCTCTTGAAATAGGAGAGCCACAAAAGCAGACATAAATATTAGGTGCAAGGCTACAGAGCTCATCTCTCCAGCAGAGTGGTGTTGCATCCCTCTAATAGAGTTCCAGACACTTGTAGAATCTATGCCAAGTTACATTGAAGCTGTTTTGGCCCAACGCCCTATTAAGACCTTTTATTTTGGCGTTCCCTTTATTTTTGGAGTTACCTGTACATTTCCTGTGATCAGTGGACACAGGTGTTCTAAATTGAATGTGTCCCTCTCCTTTTGTACCCCCCCCCCTCACTCTCTCTCTTAAACTCCACCCTTTCTAGGCATATTACTTTCTGTGATATGTGTTTTTACATAACTTCTTTCACAGTCATTTAAGGTCAGTAAAGTCATAGAACCTGTCTTAATTACACGAGAAAAGTAGAATTATTTCAGTAGAAAACTCAAGGGTCTCAAATCTCCCAATGTGCCTTGCCATTGATCAATCATAGTGGAGTAATTAGCAATTAAAAAGACACGCTGTCACGCCTTGGTCTTAGTATTTTGTGTTTTAGTTTATTAGTTAGTCAGACCAGGGTGTGACATGGGTTTATTATGTATTGTAGTTTCGTATTGGGGTTTGTAGTAGTTGGGATTGTAGCTGATTAGGGGTGTGTGTGTTTAATAGGTTTGGCTGCCTGAGGCGGTTCTCAATCAGAGTCAGGTGATTCTCGTTGTCTCTGATTGGGAACCGTATTTAGGTAGCCTGGTTTTCGCTTTGCATTTCGTGGGTGATTGTTCCTGTCTCTGTGTTAGTTTCACCAGTCAGGCTGTAATAGGTTTCACGTTCCGTTTGGTGTTTTGTATTTATTAGTTGTTCATGTATAGTTCATTCGTTTGTCTTCACTAATAAACATGAGTAACTTACACGCTGCATTTCGGTCCGACTTTCCTTCGACAAAAGAAGAACGCTGTTACAGAATCACCCACCACACACGGACCGAGCAGCGTGTCAACAGGGAGGTGCAGCCCAAAGAGGAGCCGCGTATTAAGGATTTCTGGACATGGGAGGAAATCCTTGACGGAAGAGGACCCTGGGCTAAACCAGAGGAGTGTAGCCGCCCAAAGGTGCAGCAGGCGAAGAGGAAACAGGAGCTGGAAGGAAAAGGACACCGGGCTCAGCCTGGTGAATATCGCCGCCCTAAGGAGGAACTAGAAGCGGCTGAAGCGGAGAGGCGCTGGTATGAGGAGGCAGCACGGCGACGTGGATGGAAACAGGAGCAGCCCAGAATGGAATACAGTATGGAGATAACGACGTGGGAAGAAATAGACAGGTGGGCGGCCGACCCAGAGAGAGTCCCAGTGCCCGCCTGGGATTCGCTGTAGCAGTGCGAAGAGGGCTATAGAAGAATGGAGTCGAAAAGAAAGACACGGCGGCGCAGAGCAAAACCCGAAAAGCAGCCCCAAAAAATTATTGGGGGGGGCTATCAGGGGGAGTGGCTGAGTCAGGAGACAGACCTGAGCCAACTCTCCCTGTTTATTGTGAAGAGCCAAGGAGGAGGCCAGAACCAGTGTTGGAGGTGAGCGAAGCAGAGACTGTGAAGGAGTTAATGGGGAAATTGGAGGAGAGTTTAATGAGGGAGTTGCTAGTTTGGTGCTTTAGGTACAATATTCGTCCGACGGAGCGTGTCGGGGATTTAATGGCACCTGGGTCAGCGCTCCATACTAGTCCTGAGGTGCGTGTTAGTCGGCTGGTGAAAAGTGTGCCAGCCTCACGCACTAAGCCTCCTGTGTACCTACCTAGCCTTGCACGTCCTGTGCCAGTCCTGCACTCAGGCTCTCCAGTACAACTTCACGGTCCAGTCCATCCTGTGCCACCTTCACACACCAGTCCTCCAGTAGTAGCTCCCCGCACCAGGCTTCCTGTGCCTGTCCTTTATCCAGTACCACCTCCACACCCCAGCCCTCCAGTAGCAGCTCTCCGCATTAGGCTTCCTGTGCGTGTCCTCGGCCAAATACCACCAGTGCCAGATCCACGCATCAGGCCTTCAGTGCGCCTCGCCTGTTCAGCGCAGCCAGCACTTTCTCCCTCTCCTGCGCTGTCGGAGTCTCCCGTCTGTTCAGCGGTTCTAGAGCCTTCCTCCTCTACAGCGCTGCCGGAGCCTCCTGCCTGTATAGAGCAGCCTGAGCTGCCAGTCTAGATGGAGCAGCCAGAGCTGTCAGTCTGCATGAAGCAGCCAGAGCTGCCAGTCTGCAAGGAGCTGCCAGTCTGCATGAAGCAGCCTGAGCTGCCAGTCTGCAAGGAGTTGCCAGTCTGCATGGAGTTGCCAGTCTGCAAGGAGTTGCCAGTCTGCATGGAGCTGCCAGTCTGCAAGGAGCTGCCAGTCTGTATAGAGCAGCCAGAGCTGTCAGTCTGCATGAAGCAGCCAGAGCTGCCAGTCTGCATGGAGCTGCCAGTCTGCATGGAGTTGCCAGTCTGCAAGGAGTTGCCAGTCTGCAAGGAGTTGCCAGTCTGCATGGAGTTGCCAGTCTGCATGGAGTTGCCAGTCTGCATGGAGCTGCCAGTCTGCAAGGAGCTGCCAATCTGCAAGGAGCTGCCAGTCTGCATGAAGCAGCCAGAGCTGCTAGTCTGCATGGAGCAGCCAGAGCTGCCAGTCTGCAAGGAGTTGCCAGTCTGCATGGAGTTGCCAGTCTGCATGGAGTTGCCAGTCTGCATGGAGTTGCCAGTCTGCATGGAGTTGCCAGTCTGCAAGGAGCCGCCAGAGCTGTCAATCTGCATGGAGCAGCCAGAGCCGCCAGTCAGCATGGAGCAGCCAGAGCCGCCAGTCAGTATGGAGCAGCCAGAGCCGCCAGTCAGCATGGAGCAGCCAGAGCCGTCAGTCAGCATGAAGCAGCCAGATCTGCCAGTCAGCCAGACTCTTCCAGATCTGCCAGTCAGTCAGACTCTTCCAGATCTGCCAGTCAACCAGACTCTTCCAGATCTGCCAGTCAGCCAGACTCTTCCAGATCTGCCAGTCAACCAGACTCTTCCAGATCTGCCAGTCAGCCAGACTCTTCCAGATCTGCCAGTCAACCAGACTCTTCCAGATCTGCCAGTCAGCCAGACTCTTCCAGATCTGCCAGTCAGCCAGACTCTTCCAGATCTGCCAGTCAACCAGACTCTTCCAGATCTGCCAGCCAACCAGACTCTTCCAGATCTGCCAGTCAGCCAGACTCTTCCAGATCCGCCAGACAGCCAGACTCTTCCAGATCTGCCAGTCAACCAGACTCTTCCAGATCTGCCAGTCAACCAGACACTTCCATATCTGCTAGTCAGCCAGGATGTGCCAGTCAGCCAAGATCCGCCAGTCAGCCAGGATCTGCCAGATCTGCTAGTCAGCCAGGATCTGCCAGTCGGCCAGGATCTGCCAGTCAGCCAGGATCCGCCAGTCAGCCAGGATCTGCCGGATTCAACTGCCTGGCTGGGCTTCATCTCAGTACTGGGCTTCATCTTAGTACTGGGCTTCTTCTCAGTACTGGGCTGCCTCTCAGTGCTGGGCTGCCTCTCAGTGCTGAGCTGCCCCTCAGTCCCGAGCTGCCCCTCAGTCCCGAGCTGCCCCTCAGTCCCGAGCTGCCCCTCAGTCCCGAGCTGCCCCTCAGTCCCGAGCTGCCCCTCAGTCCCGAGCTGCCCCTCAGTCACGAGCTGCTCCTCTGTTATGTAGGGTTCTGGGTGAGGACTATTCGGCCATGGTCGACGGTGAGGGTGGATTATCCCAGGACGCGAAGGGGAGGAATAATGACATTTATGAAGTGGGGTCCACGTCCGGAGCCGGAACCGCCACCATGGACAGACGCCCACCCGGACCCTCCCTATGGTTTTTGAGGTGCGTTCGGGAGTCCGCACCTTAGGGGGGAGGTTCTGTCACGCCTTGGTCTTAGTATTTTGTGTTTTAGTTTATTAGTTAGTCAGACCAGGGTGTGACATGGGTTTATTATGTATTGTAGTTTCGTATTGGGGTTTGTAGTAGTTGGGATTGTAGCTGATTAGGGGTGTGTGTGTTTAATAGGTTTGGCTGCCTGAGGTGGTTCTCAATCAGAGTCAGGTGATTCTCGTTGTCTCTGATTGGGAACCGTATTTAGGTAGCCTGGTTTTCGCTTTGCATTTCGTGGGTGATTGTTCCTGTCTCTGTGTTAGTTTCACCAGTCAGGCTGTAATAGGTTTCACGTTCCGTTTGGTGTTTTGTATTTATTAGTTGTTCATGTATAGTTCGTTCGTTTGTCTTCACTATTAAACATAAGTAACTTACACGCTGCCTTTCGTTCCGACTTTCCTTCGACAAAAGAAGAACGCCGTTACACACGCAGCCATTTTCATTGTGTCCAATCTATTTTTATATCACCATTGTTCATTATTCAATTTCTCTTTATTTCAACCTTTGAAAGTTAAAAGCGAGTGCTTTTAGTTTTGGACCTTAGGAGTCAAAGCCAGCGTCCCCTGTCCACCATATACAGTAACCCCCCCCCTCAAGGCCTCCTCCAAAAGCCCATGCTCTAAATGAGGTCATCAGCAACGCCCCAGGCGTAGTGTCAGCTGCTGTTTTTCCATTGCTGCTGGATCGGACGTGTCACACCACAGCAACATCAGCTCTGGTTCTTGCTCCAGTGTTTACCTCTCTGACCGGCCTGAACTGATCAGCTCTGTCACTCCTCACCCAGAGCCAGCAGAGTGACCACAGACAGAAACCCATCCCACAGACGCAAGAGGATGTGTCGGCCCCTATCAGTTGGCCTGGCTGTCCCACTGCTACATCTCCCCAGCTTGTCTCCTACTCTTTCTAGTCCCTGTGTCTCCTCTTGTTCTCTCTCCTCTCCCTAATGTATGGTCTGTCTTTGTGACTGCAGGACTGTGGTTATGGCATCCATATTTGTCTGTTTATGCTGTGGAAGATGTGTGAATGTTCATATTGTCAAAGTGATCATTAACATTGATGGCGAGCTGACTTCATCCAGCTTGATAAACTGCGCTGGCATAAGTCATAATTATGTGATGACAGTATAAGAAAGAGTGGCTGCTCTGGCCACTCATCCAGGCCAGTTAAATGATATAATTATACCCAGTAAGAGTTGAACGCTCCAGGTTGGATAAGTTGTTAAATGTTTGGATAAACCTGAGCTCAATTTACCTAACTATTCTCTCTCTCTCTCTCTCTCTCTCTCTCTCTCTCTCTCTCTCTCTCTCTCTCTCTCTCTCTCTCTCTCTCTCTCTCTCTCTCTCTCACTCTCTCTTTCGCTCACTCCTTCTCGCTCTGTCTCACTCTCTCCCTCTGCCTCTCTCTCCCCCTATTAGTCCATTAGCAGTTATGTGATACTGTGTGCTGATGGGGCAGTGGACAGGGAAAGTGGGTAAATTAAACCTGACCAGTGGTCTTATAGCGGCTTAACTGGAGACAGCAGCTCCTGCAGGAAAGGCTGTCTGTTACGGAAGGACAGAGAAGAACTAAAGAGAGCATGCAACTATGGGACACCTGAATTTACAGTAATGTGAGCATAGTTATTTCTGTAGATCAAAGATGACCGTCATGCCCTTGGAGTAGATCTGAGACACCACACTTTTGTATTGATGACACAAGAAATCACTGCTTTCAGGTCTTTGTTTTTCTAATATGTTTTCCTTAACACATCTTAACTCATCCAAGTTCTCTCGTCAGAGTGCCCTTTACACCATTCCATCTGCTAGAGGTTATTTCATTTGTACACTAGTCTGCGATAGCACTACAGAAATGTAAGACAACAAAGTGAGTCAAACGATAAACAGTAACACAACAATTTTCTCAATTTGTCCCTAGTTAAGCTATATTGGGGGGGGGGGGTGGGGGGTGGGGCTGTCAGCCTGCCTGCCACTGTGTTGCTCTGCACCAAGCCCCCAGCCCCCCCGTGATACTCACATGTGTGTGTGCCTGCAGCCAGATAGAGTCTCGCAGAGCATGACTGTGTTATTCACACTGACGGGTTCCGCTGTTCACTGTCACCTCTCATTGTGAGAGGAAATAAGCTTGCAGAGGAGAGCCCACAGAGGGGGCCAGGGACAGGGTGGAGGAGAGGAGAGCCCACAGAGGGGGCCAGGGACAGGGTGGAGGAGAGGAGAGCCCACAGAGGGGGCCAGGGACAGGGTGGAGGAGAGGAGAGCCCACAGAGGGGGCCAGGGACAGGGTGGAGGAGAGGAGAGGAGAGCCCACAGAGGGGACCAGGGACAGGGTGGAGGAGAGGAGAGCCCACAGAGGGGACCAGGGACAGGGTGGAGGAGAGGAGAGGAGAGCCCACAGAGGGGGCCAGGGACAGGGTGGAGGAGAGGAGAGCCCACAGAGGGGACCAGGGACAGGGTGGAGGAGAGGAGAGGAGAGCCCACAGAGGGGGCCAGGGACAGGGTGGAGGAGAGGAGAGCCCACAGAGGGGGCCAGGGACAGGGTGGAGGAGAGGAGAGCCCACAGAGGGGGCCAGGGACAGGGTGGAGGAGAGGAGAGCCCACAGAGGGGGCCAGGGACAGGGTGGAGGAGAGGAGAGCCCACAGAGGGGGCCAGGGACAGGGTGGAGGAGAGGAGAGGAGAGCCCACAGAGGGGACCAGGGACAGGGTGGAGGAGAGGAGAGCCCACAGAGGGGGCCAGGGACAGGGTGGAGGAGAGGAGAGCCCACAGAGGGGACCAGGGACAGGGTGGAGGAGAGGAGAGCCCACAGAGGGGACCAGGGACAGGGTGGAGGAGAGGAGAGGAGAGCCCACAGAGGGGGCCAGGGACAGGGTGGAGGAGAGGAGAGCCCACAGAGGGGACCAGGGACAGGGTGGAGGAGAGGAGAGGAGAGCCCACATAGGGGGCCAGGGACAGGGTGGAGGAGAGGAGAGCCCACAGAGGGGACCAGGGACAGGGTGGAGGAGAGGAGAGCCCACAGAGGGGGCCAGGGACAGGGTGGAGGAGAGGAGAGCCCACAGAGGGGGCCAGGGACAGGGTGGAGGAGAGGAGAGCCCACAGAGGGGGCCAGGGACAGGGTGGAGGAGAGGAGCGCCCACAGAGGGGGCCAGGGACAGGGTGGAGGAGAGGAGAGGAGAGCCCACAGAGGGGACCAGGGACAGGGTGGAGGAGAGGAGAGGAGAGCCCACAGAGGGGGCCAGGGACAGGGTGGAGGAGAGGAGAGCCCACAGAGGGGACCAGGGACAGGGTGGAGGAGAGGAGAGGAGAGCCCACAGAGGGGGCCAGGGACAGGGTGGAGGAGAGGAGAGCCCACAGAGGGGACCAGGGACAGGGTGGAGGAGAGGAGAGCCCACAGAGGGGGCCAGGGACAGGGTGGAGGAGAGGAGAGCCCACAGAGGGGGCCAGGGACAGGGTGGAGGAGAGGAGAGCCCACAGAGGGGGCCAGGGACAGGGTGGAGGAGAGGAGAGGAGAGCCCACAGAGGGGACCAGGGACAGGGTGGAGGAGAGGAGAGCCCACAGAGGGGGCCAGGGACAGGGTGGAGGAGAGGAGAGCCCACAGAGGGGACCAGGGACAGGGTGGAGGAGAGGAGAGGAGAGCCCACAGAGGGGGCCAGGGACAGGGTGGAGGAGAGGAGAGGAGAGCCCACAGAGGGGGCCAGGGACAGGGTGGAGGAGAGGAGAGGAGAGCCCACAGAGGGGGCCAGGGACAGGGTGGAGGAGAGGAGAGGAGAGCCCACAGAGGGGACCAGGGACAGGGTGGAGGAGAGGAGAGGAGAGCCCACAGAGGGGGCCAGGGACAGGGTGGAGGAGAGGAGAGCCCACAGAGGGGGCCAGGGACAGGGTGGAGGAGAGGAGAGCCCACAGAGGGGACCAGGGACAGGGTGGAGGAGAGGAGAGCCCACAGAGGGGGCCAGGGACAGGGTGGAGGAGAGGAGAGCCCACAGAGGGGACCAGGGACAGGGTGGAGGAGAGGAGAGCCCACAGAGGGGACCAGAGACAGGGTGGAGGAGAGGAGAGCCCACAGAGGGGGCCAGGGACAGGGTGGAGGAGAGGAGAGCCCACAGAGGGGGCCAGGGACAGGGTGGAGGAGAGGAGAGCCCACAGAGGAGGACAGGGACAGGGTGGAGGAGAGGAGAGCCCACAGAGGGGATCAGGGATAGGGTGGAGGAGAGGAGAGCCCGCAGAGGGGGCCAGGGACAGGGTGGAGGAGAGGAGAGCCCACAGAGGGGGACAGGGACAGGGCAGGGTGGAGGAGAGGAGAGGAGAGCCCACAGAGGGGATCAGGGATAGGGTGGAGGAGAGGAGAGCCCGCAGAGGGGGCCAGGGACAGGGTGGAGGAGAGGAGAGCCCACAGAGGGGGACAGGGACAGGGCAGGGTGGAGGAGAGGAGAGGAGAGCCCACAGAGGGGTACAGGGACAGGGCAGGGTGGAGGAGAGGAGAGCCCACAGAGGGGGCCAGGGACAGGGTGGAGGAGAGGAGAGCCCACAGAGGGGGACAGGGACAGGGCAGGGTGGAGGAGAGGAGAGGAGAGCCTGCAGAGGGGACCAGGGACAGGGCAGGGTGGAGGAGAGGAGAGGAGAGCCTGCAGAGGGGGCCAGGGACAGGGCAGGGTGGAGGAGAGGAGAGGAGAGCCTGCAGAGGGGGCCAGGGACAGGGCAGGGTGGAGGAGAGGAGAGCCTGCAGAGGGGGCCAGGGACAGGGTGGAGGAGAGGAGAGCCTGCAGAGGGGACCAGGGACAGGGCAGGGTGGAGGAGAGGAGAGGAGAGCCTGCAGAGGGGGCCAGGGACAGGGCAGGGTGGAGGAGAGGAGAGCCTGCAGAGGGGGCCAGGGGCAGGGCAGGGTGGAGGAGAGGAGAGGAGAGCCTGCAGAGGGGGCCAGGGACAGGGCAGGGTGGAGGAGAGGAGAGCCTGCAGAGGGGGCCAGGGACAGGGCAGGGTGGAGGAGAGGAGAGCCTGCAGAGGGGGCCAGGGACAGGGTGGAGGAGAGGAGAGCCTGCAGAGGGGACCAGGGACAGGGCAGGGTGGAGGAGAGGAGAGCCTGCAGAGGGGGCCAGGGACAGTGCAGGGTGGAGGAGAGGAGAGCCTGCAGAGGGGGCCAGGGGCAGGGCAGGGTGGAGGAGAGGAGAGGAGAGCCTGCAGAGGGGGCCAGGGACAGGGCAGGGTGGAGGAGAGGAGAGCCTGCAGAGGGGGCCAGGGACAGGGCAGGGTGGAGGAGAGGAGAGCCTGCAGAGGGGGCCAGTGGCAGGGCAGGGTGGAGGAGAGGAGAGCCTGCAGAGGGGAACACCCTCAGATCAAGAGCCCAAGGACCAGTTACTCTCCCAGTGAGAGCAGGTCTCCTAGCTAACCAGCTCTCATTGTGTTATAAGGCCTAAATATTGAGATGCAAGTAGTTGAATGGTTATGTTTCATTCAGATATTCAGTGAGCAGAGCTGTGGTGCTCAATTCATTCAGGATGACCACCAGTTTTTGTTAGCACAATCTTCCAGACAGAGGAGGGTCCCCAGCTGTGTTTGGGGAGGGGGCCTTGTGGTATTTGATTTGTTGTGAAGACTCAAGCAGCAGGACACAGCAGACTCCAGGTTGACCCAGCAGGCCTGCGGAGAGTGACACTTCCTCTCTGTGTCTGGTCCAGCAGAGCCCCGGTGCTGTTCTGCCACTCTGTTTATCACCACCACCCACTGCGGACAGCCAGGGGGGCAAGACTTTGACGACGCTCCAGCCAGGAGGACGAGACTCTCTCTCTCACCCCCTCCTCTCCCTCCCTATGGTCTCTCTCCAGAGAGACAGAAAAAGCCTGATTCTCTGTCTGATTGTTTTTGTTCCAGTGTGCAGACAAAAAGACTATGGCCTGTTACAAAAGGAAATACTGGAGCTCATCTGATCTTACGGCCCTAAAGAGTGGTCTGGCCTGAAAGGTAGTGATTGGAAAATTACAGGGCTTCTGCAAGCATTGTCACAAGTCCCGGCAGCTGGACTCTTGTCTGGTCAGGTGGAAGAGCGTCAGCTGAATGGCCACCATACACATTGGAACACAAGCATCCATGCAGTCCATTGATTGTCCACCAATCATTCAATTTAGAACTTTGTTACGAAACATCATGGCAAATCTGAGGGTTTCAGAATCTCTGTAAGCTCCTGTAAAGGGAAGACAAGCCAATCTTGGAAAACTGAAGTTCCTCTATAGCTTTGAATCATTTATAGGAAAAAAATGACTATGTTTGAATTACACTACGAGTTTCTGTAATACAATGCAATCATCAGATGTTATTGGTTCGCATACACAGATTGGCAGACGTTATCACAGGTGCAGCGAAATGCTTGTGTTTCCAGCTCCAACAGTATGGCAATACGTAGTAATAAATCATTGAAATAAAAACAATACACACAATGCAGAATTGTTTTATTGTTTTTAATCAATAAATGAAGAAGTATAGAAATGTCAGAGATCACACGAGATTTTAAATGTGTGTGGCAAACTATACATGATTGTAATGTGGTTGTCAACCATAACAGTTTGAGATAGCAGTCTTACAGGCTCATGATGTCTGTGGATAGAAATACCTGTTGCATGGCCAGTGTGATGATAATAGTTCCCCTCCCCCCACCCCTACACTGGAGTGACATATTCTAAGTGATTCAAATTGGGAAGGGGACAGAGCAAAACAAGGGCCTTGTCAGAACAGACCCTCCATCAGGTTTGAAGTCAATTACAGCTTGATTGCATGTGTGTGTGTGTGTGTGTGTGTGTGTGTGTGTGTGTGTGTGTGTGTGTTTGATAAACTGGAGTTACCAGATTTACCAGAGCCGTCATGTGATCAGAAGTGGTGAGTCCCTCACGCACCCCCCCCCCCCTCTTTCTCTCTCTCCTTAGTCTTTACCTAATCATGTGTTTCCACATTATGCTACCGCTTACAGATGTACACACCAGCCCCCACCAACGTGCCCACTGAGAAGACCAGCACCCCCTCTCTCTCCTCATCACCCCCTCCATCTATCCCTTTCTCTTCCACCCCTCTGCCTGCTCTTCCGCTCACCTCCATGTTTGCAAATCACTTCTTCCCATGTCAGCAGGTAAATTGTTTTGTCATCCCGTTCCCTGCTTTCATTACCTTGTGTAAATTAAGCGACACGTCGTCCACTGGAGCACGCCAGAGCACCCACCGTGGCAACGCCAAAATCATGAGATTTGGCTTAATAAATGAAGACAAACTGGCAGTAGCACTGCTCATTCTGCACGTGGGCTCGCCTTCATTATTCACTTAACTTGCCAGAGAAAATGACTTAATCCTGACCTATGTATTATGTCCATGTTCACTCCAGATAAAAGCCTTTTTACAGGGCACAACAATTTACATTCCAGCAAAGAGACTGCTTTTCTCTGTCAGTTTTCCTATCTCAGCTCATGAACACATGTCATTCAACTTGTCTTGCCTTCCTGTATTTGTCCATCAGTTCACTTCAGTTCACATCACTTTTTACATCAAATCTGCCAGCATTATTCTGGGATTTGATGGCACCCACTAATTTTTTCCCCTGCTTGATTGGAAGAAATATAGCCGGCTGGGGCTATCTACTCTCTTCTGTGGAATCATGCGCTTGATGAAATAGTGTTCCCCCAGCAAGAATAATAAAAACAGTCTTGTGCATTTAGGTCTCTCTACCTGCCAGCTCCGCTGTTTCAGAGCAAAAAATCCTCCCCCTGCCTCCTGACAGATTCTTTGTTATCTCACCAGATAAATGGAAGCGTGTGACCAGGCTGGGGAAGGCCATACTGAAGCCAGGCATGGGGAGCTGGGTTGGCCAACATGACCTATCAGGATTGGGAGAAGGTGGTGCTTAAACTGCTATGCCTCAAGCAATGTACCCTCTAAATATTTTCAGCACTGAGCAAATTTCAGGTCTGCTGAGAGCAAACTTAAACATTATGAAAATTCTGTGCAACTGCCGGCAATTTTACTGTGAACACTTAGGTTGAACCCGCTTTAAGTTAACATTTTAACAGTGGCCAAGTAGGCTACTGTGGCTATTTGATGATAATGTAGGCTTACCATCAGAAACAATGGAGCAATTGCATCCCATAACATTTGAACATGGAAATAGCTGTTCCATCATTCATTAGAAGCCAACGTTTGGTGTTCAATGTAGGTTTGTGCAGTAAACTATAGGCCCAATACATTATCACCGCATATTGGCAATGCTTTACTGTTGTTTTAGTAACAATAAATGCTTGGCGATCGACTAGGAATGCCTTGGAGATTGACCAGTGTCATGACGTTGGCCTCTTTGGGTATAGCAACCCCATCCCCCTCTCCCGGCCTCCCCCTTGCCTCCTTCAACTAGGCTGCTGTGGTCACAGGTCGTAAATTCCTGAGAAGACCTCCTCATGGACACACAGTATAGAGAGAGTAGATTTTCATGGAGCACAAAGGAATTTCTTCCACCTCACAGAAATTGAGGTACGAACAAATTTCATGTTCCGGAGAAAGAATAAAAGATCGGTGAAGAATCCAGCTACGAACTGGTCCGTCTGTCACAACATTACCATAACGCTGTTTATATAATAGCCTCAGATATGAGGTTTACATCTAATTGTTGTATACCCTCCTGTTCTCCACTCATTACCTGTATTAACTGCACCTGTTTGAACACCTGTTTGAACTTTCCCCAGTGAAAATTGCACCCCTGGCTTTGAGTGTGTGCCCACATGGATCAGAAGGGCAGAGACTGTTTTTGCCGGGACACTCAATTTCTAACACAAATGAACACATACGTTAATCATGCAGCTGACCCAACAACACAAGATTTGACTTCTGGGATACAGAGATTACTCACAGGTCAACCAGCTAATGGGGAAATTATCCCTAGTTCTTCAATTCACTTCCTTCCCAATACACTCGCTGGAGGCATGTAGGGGACACAGAGAATATACAGAGAACCTCATTGCTTTTCAGGGAAAAATGTCACAAGCTGTATTGATATTTGAATAAATGGACATGGCCTTTATTGTGTGTTTTTATTAGGTCCTTTTTATTGAGAGGGATGGCCACAAAGTTTACACCCTGACTCACTCCAGCTGCTCTATGGAGAGAAGGGAGCTTTTTCATCAAGTGTTCATGTCATTGTTGTACTCATCCCTTGGTGTGCCTGAAGAATCAATCATGTTCATCAGCCACTCTCTGGCAGACGTCATTGGCTAGGCTGTTTGTACTGACACAAGACTGAGATATCAAAGGGGGAGATAAGGGACCAAGTGACTGAGGTGAACCCTGGCCTGCCCCTCTGCCAAGTTGACATGTCAACCCTGTTGGGACTAACTGGGACTAACTTTGTTGGGACTAACTGACATCACTAACTGTAGCAAACAACACACCTGAAACAATGTGTTACAATGAGGTCTCCAGGTACAGAGCCACACTCACAACTTTTTGAGTTCCTTATTAACAACAAAAACAATTCTCCGGAGGTCTGTGGACCAGCTTTTCAAATAATGTTGTTCATAGCTTTTGCCATCTGGGGCCAGAAAACAGGATTCTTTGAATCCCAATGAGAGTTCTCTATTGGCTTTAGTCATATTGTTTACTTAGTGTTTTTTTTTGTCATACAGACAATGCTGTAGCTAGCAGTGATTTAAAGCTAGAATCGTTGGTTGAAACAATAACAGAGGTCACCCATGTTTGTTTTGGTAAAAAGCTGAGGGATGGGCTTGGAGAAATGTAACCACTATCACATTTCTAGACAGAGTTATGGATGCAAGGACTGACCATCCATGATATGAAAATGATAGTTTGAAGACATGTTTTGAGGTGTACGTCAGTTGAACTAAGATCATGAGGCAGTTGCAAGTCATGTTCTTCAAGAATCAATGGGCATATTTCATTCATTCATAGTGCAAAACATGTATGTAGCACTAGCAAACTAAGGATAATAGATGATTTAATCAACAATGATGACTAAAACGGTCGGACTATTTCCTGTTGAAGGAATGGGAAATGTCAAGATCATGTTCTCTGAAGCAAATTGTTCTGACCTTGTCAACATTACCAACTGAATCATCTGTAAGCCCAGAATGTGACTAGAACAAACAATAATTGTGGGAAACATTGAATCAATTAGGGCCCATTGAGGCCCATTTTCTATCAAATCATAAGACAGTGAGTTGTGCTGAGCAGCCACAGGTTGCTCCCATACCAAGCTGCTTTCAGTCTGACTAGTGCAGAGAAAATAATACAAAATATGAAATGAAAAAACATAGCATGCAACTCATTTCTTACTATGTAAAAGTTTCACAAGGTCATTTGGAGAGGCATGTTCACACAATACCTGAATACAGATTTGTTTCCTTGCTCTACAAGTCACGACGCCTCAGGTCTTTAAGCGATCATTATTACCATACAAATAGACAGATCTATTTAACAACCCTCTTTTTATCACATAACACTTATTCTTTAGTGTTGCTCCTTGAAAGGCATTGAAATGCGGCTCCCCTTTTTGCAGCGGAGCGTCTATGGTTGATAAAGGCTCAGAGCAATAGACGAAGCAAGGCTGACATCTTCTTAAGAGATGATAGGGAAACCAAATCAAATAGGATGGAACAGTCAGTCTTTTCACAGATAGGTAGCTCATTCTGCTGGCTGGGAGTTTACATCCCTAGTGGCGCTCTGCCTGGGAAAGATAGCTCACTCGGACTCCATTCATTATTTCATTCCCTGTCCCTCTTTTTAAATTTTAAGCCATTTATTTTTGGCTATAATGAATTGCATATTTTCCATGTTTGATGAGGATCTTGGAATTTAGATTTTGAGACAAAATGCTTAATCACATTCCTTTTTCATTTATGTGAGAGGCAAAAATCAATTATTTTTATTAGACAAAGCAGATTGCAATGGAATGGGTAGCATTTAGAAACAAAGGATTCAGAGTGGCCCAGATAAGTGTTATTCTTGCCCCCTGAGGTAAAGCGTGTGGTTTGGGTTATTAAACACTTTGCAAACATTTGCCCTCTCATCCAGGCAGAAAAATAAGTAGTATAGCAGTACCAACAATGATACTTTACCATACTGTTAAATTATTAGACATTATAAAGCATTGTCCTATATTGTAAAACTACAGTATTACAGGCCCAATTGGGAACTAATCGCAAAAACCTTCAACTATCTGTAAAAAAAAATCTGTCTTTAGACACCTATTCTAACACTGGTCCTTCAAACCAGATCCAACAGAAACAATATCCATCGGTCATCACAGTCATATTTGACATATGATGCATTTCTTGCATATTTTCTTGTCTTGCTTTTGTTGACCTGACATTCTTATACCCATATGCCCTCTCTTGTGGAGGGGAGAGTCTCCTCTGTGGCAGAGCTACTGGCTGGAAGGAGTTACCTCAAATATGGACTATTTACTGCTCAACTTAATCAAGCATGCACAACTCTGCAGGATTTTCGGCTTGGTGCTTCTTGAAGAGCGCTTTGCTATCATATCCCATGCATTCTTGACAAATCCCTTTGAAAATGATTTGTAAAAATGTACTTGAAAAGAAGAATTACATGACAGATAAAACATATCACCAGTGAAAGGCTCGACAATGTATGCTGAGAAATTGGGAAGACGGTAGAAACAATGAATATTAAGTGCCTTAGAATCTAAAGCTGTCCTGCCGACTGAATTGAAACTGTCTATCCTGAGGGGGCAAGGTTACCAAATTGCTAATTACCGCCTCTGAAAGGGGTCTGTTTCTGATATGTTTGCTTGTGAAAGGCTGGCGCTTAATGAAGCGGTGGCAGTTTTTTTTTATTGCCCCTCTCCGGCTCTCAGGCCTCTCCCCGGACTTCCTCCCAGGCCAGAACAATGGCAGGCCCAGGAGCCCAGCTCTCCCACAGGCCCGGCGAGAGGAGGCCGGGGGCTTGGTACTGAGGAAGCCGCTCGGCACGCTGAAATATGGAGGGGACAGATAAGGTGGCAGCGGCACAGAGAGGCCCTCTCCCATGGGCCCAAAGGGAAATTTGCAGTTATTAAGAGGAAGATGAGAGAGATTAAATGGCCTTTGTGCTCATTTTCACAGAGACTTTTCTTTTTTTCATTATTAGGCCAGCCTTCATCTGAGAGATGAAAGGAGTGGTAAATGACTTTTCACTTCATTCAGCCACACATTGGTTTTGAGGAAAACTTCCATTACTGGCACTCGCCAGACATGATAAAAACACTAATATCTATAGTTTTAAAAAGTCTTATATACATGAAATGTATTGGTCTTGCTCCACACACAAGGAACAATGTCACTTTGAGGGAAGTTTTCTGCAAACCACTGGAAATTATTTTTTCATACTAACTATATTGTTGGCCTACAGGTAGGCATCTATTGCTTGCCTGGTCAAGAAAACAAAGTTGACCTGACATGATGTATGTACTGTTATAACCTGGGAGGTTCGAGCCCTGAGTGCTGTTTGGCTGACAGCCGTGGTATATCAGATCGGATACCACATGTATGACAAAACAGTTATTTTTACTGCTTTAATTATGTTGGTAACTAGTTTATAATAGCAATATGGCACCTCGGGGGTTTGTGGTATATGGTCAATATACCACAGCTTAGGGCAATGTGTCGTGCCTAAGAACAGCCCTTAGCCGTGGTATATTGGCCATATACCACACCCCCTCATGCCTTATTGCTTAATTATTACCCTCTGGGAAGTTCACTTTTTAAAGAGAACAATGCAGCTATTTTATTCTGTTTTCTTGTTGTATGATATTTATAACAATTTTTTTTTTCAACAAGCCTATATTTTTTTGTTATTTTATTCCTTATTGTTATTTACGTAGTTATTGCTATTATTTTTGTTTTTTATTAAACAATAATAACATGCTAAACACACAAACAACAGAACAAGCATGAAAAAGTGCAAATAGTCTGGGTGTCACGTCCTGACCATAGAAAGCCTTTATTTTCTATGGTGGAGTAGGTCAGGGCGTGACTGGGGGGTGTTCTAGTTTATTATTTCTATGTGCCGTCTAGTTTTTGTATTTCTATGTTGGCCTGGTATGGTTCCCAATCAGAGGCAGCTGTCTATCGTTTTCTCTGATTGGGGATCATATTTAGGCCGTCTTTGACAATTTTAGGGCCTTCCTCTGTCGCCGCCTGGTATAGAGGTCCTGGATGGCAGGACGATTGGCCCCAGTGATGTACTGGGCCGTTCGCACTACCATCTGTACTGCCTTGTGGTCGGAGGCCGAGCAGTTACCATACCAGGCAGTGATGCAACCAGTCAGAATGCTCTCGATGGTGCAGCTGTAGAACTTTTTGAGGATCTGAGGACCCATGCCAAATCTTTTCAGTCTCCTGAAGGGGAATAGGTTTTGTCGTGCTCTCTTCACGACTGTCTTGGTGTGTTTGGACCATGATAGTGTGTTGGTGATGTGGACACCAAGGATCTTGAAGCTCTCAGCCTGCTCCACTACAGCCCCGTCGATGAGAATGGGGGGTGTGCTCGGTCCTCCTTTTCCTGTAGTCCATGCTATAGTCCATGCTATATAAGATGTGAAGCAACCACCTTGGCCTTATGAAGGGTCTATGAAAGATATATTAAGACTAACACAATTGTTGTGCATTTAAAATGGGTCCAAATCATTGTTATATTAGTTGAACAAAACACCATCATAGTCATCTGCATTATGCTTTAACATCTGAGGATGCTGATTGTTGTAGTTGACACCAGCAGCTTACACTGTCCTTCTATCCTAGACGCACCTGTAAGCTAGTATCAACTTACACCATACTCATCATATTCATGTGCTATTGACATAAATACTGGAGCTGTAATCCACCAGCTTACCTGTATTCCTCTCTCCCTCTCCCCCAGCAGCATGATGGATGAGCTGGTGCATGACCTGGTGTCAGCCCTGGAGCAGACCTCAGAGCAGGCCAAGCTCCAAGCTCTCCTCCCAGAGCAGAGATGGTTCTGAGCCCTTCTGTAGCAGCGCAGGTAGATCCTCTGACGTCGGGGATGGAAACACCACTGTGACTCCTCCCTCCACCCCATGGAGCATGGCTGCTTGAGGCTGAGGCCACCAAAACCAAGCAGCACTCATGGCCTGAGTAGGACTCCTTCACAGAGAACACCCTGGAACGGCCATTTTAGGAAGAGGCGGATGGTCAAACGCATGACCTCAGACGTGACGGTCAGCCTGCAGCAGAAGTTGACGGTGTCTGGAGTGGATAGCGAGTGGGGTGGGAACCACAGGTCATCCCAAAAATAAATGTCTGTCCAGGCTGAAGAAGGGTCTGGAGGCTGGGTGGGAGTGGGAGTGGGAGGCTGCTGATGCAGTGGGTCTCAGGGTAGAGGAGTGCTGGACGGATAAGATCCCACTGGTCCGAGAGCAATGAGAGGCTTGTGATGAGAACATGTCTGAAGGGTAATGTTCTAAACATTATGCATATACCTAAACATCACTTCATTTTATTTGTGTGTGAGAAAATATCGATTTGGGCAAAAAAATAATTTAACATCCTATAGGATAGAATATTTTAGGATACTGAAATAGTCTTACTTTTTACATGAAGAGGTTTCATTGAGCATTTCCTAAATATTACATCATATTTGCAACCTTTGCAATATTTACAACATATGCATTGTAAAATATGTTATTGTCAGCCTTTGTTGACACAGACCAAGTCAAACTGCAAATCACCCTTAAATATCACGTACTCCATTTACCCTTTATGTGGTGAAGTTACTGAGGCAGTTTCGCCCGTAATATAAAAGTCATGGGCATAACTACTATCTGACAGAGGCAATTAAACACAGCGATATTTAAAATGATCTATACTGCCTGTCTTCATCTAGTTGTCAATATTGTGGCCCCTTCATCTAGTTGTCAATGTGGCCCCATCTAAAACAAAAAGTGTATCACATTTACATTTACATTTAAGTCATTTAGCAGACGCTCTTATCCAGAGCGACTTACAAATTGGTGAATTCACCTTCTGACATCCAGTGGAACAGCCACTTTACAATAGTGCATCTAAATCATTAAGGGGGAGGGGGGTGAGAAGGATTACTTATCCTATCCTAGGTATTCCTTGAAGAGGTGGGGTTTCAGGTGTCTCCGGAAGGTGGTGATTGACTCCGCTGTCCTGGCGTCGTGAGGGAGTTTGTTCCACCATTGGGGGGCCAGAGCAGCGAACAGTTTTGACTGGGCTGAGCGGGAACTGTACTTCCTCAGTGGTAGGGAGGCGAGCAGGCCAGAGGTGGATGAACGCAGTGCCCTTGTTTGGGTGTAGGGCCTGATCAGAGCCTGGAGGTACTGCGGTGCCGTTCCCCTCACAGCTCCGTAGGCATCACATTGATGCTTCTGCACCTTCAAGTATTCAATTGACATTAAAAAAATGAATGCCATTCCCCTCTCCTGCTCATCTCCTCTCTCTCTCTCTCTGAGGTGATCAGTCGGGAGGGGTCACTGATTCTTTGGCCGCAAGGCATCACTCAGCTCATTACTTTGTTGGGAGAAATATTGTCACAAATGAATGTCACTTGGTGAGGTATTGATTGGTTTCGAAATTAATTTCTATCTTATTCTTGATAATTGAAGTTATAGTTGCCCTGAGTTCAACTGACTGCATTCCAATGCATTTATTTGTTCAAAATGAGATTTACAACCTTCTATAAGTGACATTGGAACCAATCAATTACCATGCTGTCATATTAATTATAATAATGGGATTACTAAACAGGCTTATACAGTCCTGCCTGGCCACTGTAGGCCTCAGCCAGAGGTCAACATTTTTACATAAATGATCAAGCCTGACATCTGATACCATCAACAGAGAGGCAATCATCAGTGTCAGTATACTACATTAGTACGTAAATAGAAAGTAGGACGCAATAGGCTGGTCCCATATCAGTGCTTGGTGCTGCCAGTGTGTAAATCTGGTTGGTCTCTTTCCTCCCATGTCCATCCCACTGCTAGACCCCTGCCTCCACTGGGTATTCCCCTTGATGATCTCATTATCTGTTGGCTATAAAAGAAAATAGGGACAAGACGTCTGTGGTAACCAATAATAGGGATACAGAGGGCTTTACATCTTCTGGTTTAATTTGTGCTGACCTCTCAATGGTACTTGTTTTCTTACTTTATGGAAAAATCAATAACCGTTCTGACAGAAAACAGCTCCGAAGAAGAAATAAATGGGAACACCGTGGCACGCTGTCAATCATTTCTCACTTACACAACAGCACACTGCTGATTGCTGCTCAGTAGACTGCTTCTCTGTACTGAGGACTGAACAATCTATGGGTTAAGTCCTACTGAAGCCCAAAGAGATGGAAAAATGGTATCAACAGCCCTATTCAGATATCAGGAAATGCTATGATCCATCTGATGTTTTAGAGCTAAAGACACTTTAGAGTGTCTTAAAGTGTCTTTTAACCTTTTAGGGTTCAGTGGTCTCTCTCTGTTCGTTCCATTAACCTCTTCATATTCTGTGTTTGATCTCTGAAACGTTCCTTGCGTCAAGGTCACGGTTGATGCAGTATGTGCCCAGACCAGAGCCTGCCTTTAGCCAACCAAGTGCATGGGTAGCAGATGTTGGCAGCTCCAGCTGGGCATCCTTGATTAGAGTAGCATTGGCCTACTGGCAGGATGGCCACCTGGTGCCAAGTCTGGCCCAGAGAGCAGGCCTCACCTGTAGGTGAAGGCACACAGAGACACAGTCACTGTCTTCGGCTGTGGTGGTGGTACTGTTGGTGGACAACCTTGTCACCGGAGAAACAGAAGCCATTGGCGTGCATTTGTCACACTCCACTCCATAATTTTGTAATTTGGATTTTTTTGAAAACTCTACGAGGAGTTTTGTTTTAGAGCTGTATTCCATTTGCTGAAGTTCATTTTCAGCAATCTCTGAGACTAATCCAATTACAGGAGCTCAGGGAGGGTGGGATAACCTTATAATCAGACGCCTATGGAAGAGGGCATGGATTTGGGCTGGGGCGGCTTGTTTGAAGAGCCTACAGATCCATTGTTATCAGCGCTTTGCCCCCCTCTGTCTCTGTCTCTTTATTCCTCTGCTGAATGAACCCAGGCTCAATAAATGGCGGCGGACCCGTAATCTCTGAGCAAACTAGCCTGCCTCTCCCAGGAGTCAGGGATTATATCCTATTGGATAGTGTGTTTTTGCTTCACGGAAAAGAAGGGAGCTTTTGTTCCACACTGGAATGCAGTGTCCATGTCTTATAACATGCAACCGTCCTTGTATTAATTGAGTGCCACCGTGGTTGTAGGGAACATCAGTGTGAAGACTTATTTAGTGACATGGTGCCTGATGCAAAGTATGTGCTGGTACTTCTCTGGGATGAAGAAATGGAAGGTGAGTGTTTTTCATGGCCGTTACCTGTAGTTGATACTAACACAGGGATGATTCCTTTTCTCGTAACTGCATGTAAAACAGACAAAGTTTGACTAAAATGTTAGTTCACTTTTCCTGACAAAGGTCATGGGAGATGAGAGAGAGGTGTTTCCCAACTGGTCTCAAGAAAAATGGCAGCCTCAATTATTCATGGTCATTAAATAGATAGCACTTAATGGAAATGGTTTCACATTGGCTCAGGGCTGCTCCCAGCGACATCACGTTAGACCTTTAATATGGATAAATACTTCATGTGTGGCTCTAATTCATTGTTTATACCTGTGATCTTTTTCAAACTTTGCACCAAATCCCCCTATAGGAAGCAAACACGTTTTCAACTCAGAAATGGAAGAAGCTGTTCTTCCGCTGCCACCTGTGAGCCAAACCTTATTGTGGAGGAGCACTTTTCTAAATGTTCTGCTATTAACCCGTTACACTACCTACCCGTATACATGTTGAGAATTGCATATCTGGGCACTGATAAAAGCCTAAATTGGAACGTAGTGGCTGTACAACAACATGCTCTAAATGACGTCAGAGCTCAGGCTCTGCCCTTCACGGTGCTGTATGATTTTCGACTAACGACAGACGTTCTGAGAAGTTGCCTTAAACCCTCCTGCTAATTGGACAACTTTTGAAAATGTTTTGTTTTCTGATTGAGGGAAATGCTGTAAATTAAGAAGACTCAAAGTATTTTTAAAGATGAGACGTTGATGATTATAATAAACACTGCTTTGAAGTCTTACAAGCGAGCCAAGAGTCCAAATATGCACTTCACTTTTCCATATCATAAAACTCTTGTCAAATACAGTGTCAACATTTATGATCATTATGTTTGATTTGTATTTATTTAATTTCACCTTTATTTAACCAGGTAGACCAGTTGAGAACAAGTTCTCATTTACAACTGCGACCTGGCCAAGATAAAGCATAGCAGTGCGACAAAAACAACACACACAGAGTTACACATAAATAAACGTACGGCCTGTATGTACAGTTGATGTACAGTTACAAGATGACATGGCATCATAACCTGGGTTGTTCTGAACAGAATGTGCCTATGGTTGTCTATCATGAAGACGATTTGCCACTGATCACGCACCTGATGCACGCATGAGCCTTTTCGGTGTTCACCTACGATCCGTTTCGCTGAACTGACCTGTGAAAGCTTAAGATTGTATTTTCTAATTTAACTAGTCATGTTGACAATAGAACACACTTTCAAATGATGCCCACCTGACCCAGATTGCGATTTATAATGGTCTGTTTTTTGATTGCCTAAACAACAACAGTAATTGTGTGATGGCGGGGATGTGGGGCTGTGTTCCAAACAAAACAACTAGTTGTGCACACTGGAGAGGTGTGTGGCCACTTAGAGACACCAGTTAGTCATCTCACTCGAACCCTTGTAATTTCTTTGTTTTATGTTGCACCTACCCCACATTTTACAAGAATATTTGTATCATGTTACTGAATGTATCCAGAGTATTTTCAGATTTCGTTATCCACAAATGCGGCAAAAAGTATAGTAAAATTAAAATGCACATAAAATCAACAGCTTCATTTTTGGATTCAGTCTTGTCAGGTAAACTGTTGTGTCCTCAATATTGGTCTAATAATTTTCCTATAATCTCCAAACTTTTCCCTTTCAATTGGTACTATGCTTATGTAAATGCATTGGAATGCATTTCATATTCGGTAAATGTAGCTCTATCCATATTGTCACGCCCTGACCATAGTAAGCTGTTTTCTCTGTGTTGGTTGGGGTGTGACTTGGGTGGGTCATCTAGGTGAATTTGGATTTCTATGTTGGCCTGATATGGTTCTCAATCAGAGACAACTATTTGATTGGGGATCATATGTAGGCAGTCATTTCCCCTTTGTGTTTCGTGGGATCTTGTCTATGTTTAGTTGCCTGTCAGCTTTATTTGTATAGCGTCATGTTTCGTTCGTTGATTTTGTTGTTTTTTGTTCAGTGTTCATTCATTAAAAGAGAATGTATGCATACCACGCTGCGCCTTGGTCTATTGCATACGACGATCGTTACACATATAGGCATTCCCATGAGTGTAAAGGTTTCAGGAGAAAGAGTATTGGGAGATTAAGAGTATACTGTACATTAGTGATGGGGGAAATATCGACACAGTTACATATCGAGATATTATTTTGGACGATATAACGTTATATTATTGTTTACAATATTGCAATATTTTTACACTAGTCAATCAAATTTCAATCATAAAAAAAGCCCTTCTATAAAGCCCTTCGTACATCAGCTGATGTCACAGCTGATGTCACAGAAACCCAGCCTAAAACCCCAAACAGCAAGCAAACAGCAAGCAATGCAGGTGTAGAAGCACGGTGGCTAGGAAAAACTCCCTAGAAAGCCACGACCTAGGAAGAAACCTAGAGAGGAACCAGGCTCCACCCGGCATAGCCGGAGATTATAACAGAACATGTTCAAGATGTTCAAATGTTCATAGATGACCAGCAGGGTCAAATAATAATAATCACAGTGGTTGTCGAGGGTGCAACAGGTCAGCACCTCAGGAGTAAATGTCAGTTGGCTTTTCATAGCCGATCATTCAGAGTATCTCTACCGCTCCTGCTGTCTCTAGAAAGTTGAGAACAGCAAGTCTGGGACGGTGAACAGGTCAGGGTTCCATAGGCGCAGGCAGAACAGTTGAAACTGGACTAGCAGCACGGCCAGGTAGACTAGGGACAGCAAGGAGTCATCAGGCCAGGTAGTCCTGAGGCATGGTCATAGTGCTCAGGTCCTCCGAGAGAGAGAGAGAGAGAAAGAAAGAGAGGAAAAAGAGAGAGAATTAGAGAGAGCATACTTAAATTCACACAGGACACCGGATAAGACAGGGGAAATACTACAGATATAACAGACTGATCCTAGCCCCCCGACACATAAACTACTGCAGCATAAATACTTGAGGCCTGGAGACACTGTGGCCCCATCCGACGATACCCAGGGACAGGGCCAAACAGGCAGTATATAACCCCACCCACTTTGCCAAAGCACAGCCCCCACACCACTAGAGGGATACCTTCAACCACCAACTTACCATCCTGAGACAAGGCCGAGGATAGCCCACAAAGATCTCCGCCACGGCACAACCCAAGGGGTAGTCAGTTGTAGCTGCACCAATACTAAATTATTACTATAGCCTGTTCTCCTCTTCTTTTTAAATATTTAGCCAATTTGTTTTCAGCACTTTTATTTTCATGTCTGATCAAAACTCATTTTCTCATGGCTCTCTTGTTCCTCTGCAGCAGACATACGGTGAGCATTGTGTTTGGAACATCGAATCCCAATCGTGAGAATCACAATATATATTGTATCGGCACCTACATATCATGATAATATCTTATCATTATGTAAACTGTACTCAGAATATTCTCCTTAAGACCAGAATATTTATTTTTTAGACAGTCCCTCCATGATTCTGTGATCCAATTTGTTTTGCAAAATCAACAATTCTACGTAAATTTCACCAATCACTGCACTATTTATGCATTAAACAGTTAAATCATAGTAATATTATTACAAAAATCAAGCATGTGTCATTTTAACCCGCAAATATTTAAAAAATCAGAGGGAAATCCTGGACAGACTGAATAAAGAGCCAGAGAGAGAGAGAAGTAGAAAGGCTGTGGGATAAGTAGCTATAGTCCTGAAAGGGCCATTCGTTCTTATTATAGGGGCTGCTGCATATAGCCAGGAGGATGCATGGTGAGGAGATATGCCCTCTACTGCTGTTGAACAGAGAGCCCTGCTCCAGATGCTCAGCCGTGTGTCCAGAGGTGGAGGACAGCTGAGGAGAGGCCTGGGGAACCAGGGTCTGGGGAAGGGGGTGGGGAGGGAGGGATGGTCCAGGAATGCTTGGTTAGGCCAAACGACTTCCACATTCCCTGGAGAGGCCTGGTCCCTCTCACATCTGCTTCTTGGGTGTGTGGGGAAATGGTGCTGACCATCTGGCAGCAGCCTAGTATGAGCCTGCCGTCACCGCCACGCCTGTGCAATATGGCAAAGAACCATACCAGCATGTATCTGACCCCGCCGGTCTCTCTCGCTCGTCACCAAGGTCAACGCTGATCACCACAAAGCAAAATGCAACGCAAACAAGACCGTCAGACTTCCTCTGACCCAATGGACAAAAAGCCTCAAAGGACGGAGCTTGGACATTTGTGTTACAATTGCCACTTGGCATGCTGTGAGATAATTTAAGACATTTCAAAATCAGTGACTTTATTCCATCCATGGCAGTTTAAATCTAAGGATCTAAAAAACGAAATAAGTCATTTTAGCACAATACAGAGATTTAATTCTTAAAATTCACCTTTTGTCAAATAGAACACAGTTCTACATGAACTGCATCACTGTACACTTCATTAAGACGATTCTTGTAAAAACAATTGGTGTAAAACAAATAGATCTATGGAGCTTTTAGTCATGTGTGACCTTGGTGGCTCTATCTCTAAGCCCAAGGTGGCAGAGGTGTGACAGAGGCATAGAGACCCGGGGTAGGGGCCCGTGGCAGAGGTGTGACAGAGGCATAGAGACACGGGGTAGGGGCCCGTGGCAGAGGGGGGTGGAGGGATGACACGGGGGCCGCCGGGGGGCATGGAGAGGGCCAGCCATGGAGTAGCCTGTGCTGGAGCAGCCTTCACAGCAAATGCTGGCCAGTTGTTGTCCGCAGGTCCTGCTCACAGACGGAGGGGAAGGCAGGGGAATCTGCCACGCTCATGTCATCCTCCAGAACGCAGCACAGATTAGATTGGAGCTGACAGCGGAGGATATTCAATTAGATTGTGCATGTCACTCAGTGGTTTCCATCAGAGTCCTTCTCCATGCCTTGTGGGGAGAGCCCAGTGGGGAGAGCTCCCCTTGTCTTTTTGTGTCATTTTATATTTATGTCGACATAGCTAGGGAATTATTTTATTTGGTTATTGAATGTTAATTTTGAAATGATTCATCACAACGCAAATCATTTGTCTTGTTACACATGAGTATTGTCGCTACATGAAGACTGCTTTCTAATTTCAACATGAAATGCATACTGACAATGATATTATTCTTCCTCTTTTGCAGTGATTCTGGCCTAGACAATGTATTCATGTAATATTATTATTCTGTGGCATTTACATGGAGTACACCCTCTTTTCCCCTCAGAACAGCCTCAATTTGTCAGGGCAAAGACTCTACAAGGTGTCGAACGCGTTCCACAGGGACACTGGCCCATGTTGACTCCAAAGCTTCCCACAGTTGTGTCAAGTTGGCTGGATGTCCTTAGGTTGGTGGACCATTCTTGATACACACGGGAAACTGCTGCAGTTCTTGACATAAACTGGTGTGCCTGGCACCTACTACCGTACCCCGTTCAAAGGAACTTAAATCTTTTGTCTCAATGTTTAAAAGTCCTTATTTAACCTGTCTCCTCCCCTTCATCTTCACTGACTTGAAGTGGATTTAACAAGTGACATCAATAAGGATCATAGCTTTCACCTGGTCAGTCTGTGTCATGGAAAGAGCAGGTGTTCTTAATGTTTGGTACTCTCAGTGTACATAACAGGTATGTGCAAATTAAATTAAATACAACTACAGTAATGTAGTAAAATGTAAACAAAAAGCATGTAATAAGCCTTTTAATTCTAGCATTACCAGTTGGTTAAAAGGATGGAGATATGCCTTTGCTCTTTCGGCGTGTAACAGAATCCTGCGACGAGACAGAAGGAAGTTCCGATACAATAGGCTGGTTGCCGGGCACCCAGGCGGCTCTAATAAGGCGTTGTCATGTCGTGTTAATGAGCGCTGAAGCCTCTGCTAATCTCATTAGCCGTGGTGGGGCGAGGTAGCCCCTGATTTAACAGTTGTCACTACACCTTGACTGTGAGAGGCATGCCCCCTGCGTGCGCCCCGCTGACTGACAGGTCTGTGGAGAGAGCAGTGTCTGGGGACCAGGGTGGTCTACTGTCTGTCTGTCTGCTGTGTGTGTGGTGTGGTGTTGGTGGAGAGTCTGTCAACAAATAGAGAGAGGAATGATGGAGGACAATTAGGAAATAGGTCCTCATGCAGACAGTACTTCATACCATGGCTAATTGTACATCACTAAATTATAAATTGGTGCAGGCCATCCGTGAACACTTTTTTGAACAATCAAACAAATTGTGTAATACAGAATCCTATTAAATTGTTATTGAATTATATATACATTGTGACTAACAGTTTTGTATTTCCTGCCTGTGCTGTAGGTGATGATGAGCAGAGTGACTGGTTCTTTGAGGGGGAGTGTGGAGAAGGGGGATGGGGATGGGCGTTCCCAGCCTGCTGCCCAAATGGGACCCAGACACACCTCCTGTCCTAGAGGTATCAGACTTAGCTCCACCCACCTTCCTACAGCCTGCACAGCCCACTAAGAGATGTAATGGTCTTGCTTTTGATAACTAATACGAAATACTATGCACTTCCACATGTATCTCTCCAGGCTCTCCTGTTCTGCATCAGGAAAGGCCGGAGGAGGCTGCCCAGCAAGGTGATGGCAGAGTGGCACACTATCGACACAATCCTTTCCCACATGAATGGCTACCAGGCTTTCAATGCTGGTATCTAACAAGTTATGTTATACATACACTGAGTGTACAAAACATCTGATGTTAAATCAACTTTAATCAGTGTATATGAAGGGGAGGAAACAGGTTAAATAAGGATTTGTAAGCATTGGATTGCGTATGTGTTCCATTCAGAGGGTGAGTGGGCAAGAAAAAAGATTGAAGTACCTTTGAAAGGGGTACGGTAGTAGGTGCCAGGCGCACCGGTTTGAGTGTGTCAAGAACTGCAATGCTGCTGTGTATCAAGAATGGTCCACCACCCAAAGGACATCAAGCCAACTTAACACAACTGTGGGAAGCATTGGAGTCAACATGGACCAACAACCCTTTGGAACGCTTTTGACACCTTGTAGAGGCTGTTCTGAGGGCAAAAGCGGGTGCAGCTCAATATTAGGAAGGTGTTCCTAATGTTTTGTGCACTCAGTGTACGTTATACAAAAAAAATGTGTATGTTGTAGGACAACAGTATATCAGTGTCAGTGGAGAGAATTAAGTATTTATCTCAGGACCTCTACCATTGGCTGCCTTCCATTGGAAAAAGAGACCGGAGCCAGGTATATTTGTGTTGACTATTGAATAAGACATTTCGGCTATCTAGCCCTATTTTGGTAGGTCTGGATGAACACCTTCTAAATGTGTTCTGGTTCAGCCCTCTGTGACCGTTACCTGTTTATCCCATTGACACGGTGCCAGACAGCTCCCATCAGAGATGCTCCTCTTCCATCTGCAAAACCAGTTAGGAGCACCCCACAGCACTCATTATTGGCTGCATGGTTAGACTCCGCCTCTTCTGGGCCAATTGGAGCCATTGAGCCCATTCTCTTCTGAAGCTCAATATATTGACAGACATGGTTAACTCTCCTAAATGAACCAGTCACTAAACACAGGTTTTGTTATAACCAATGCATGCTACATCAAAGTTTGTACCTCAAGAGACGTGTGTTTAATGTCTGTGAGGTTTAGAACATTGACCAACTCCTCAGAGACAGGATCTCAAAGCGAGACCTTATGACCTCCAGAATCGGGTGTTCATGTAGATAACATCACATCAAGCAGCGTAAAGTTGTGCGTTCTGCTTTGTTGCTGTTGGTGTGGGCTCTCCTGGTCTTTAGTGTATGAGAGGAAATGGTCCCACAGAGAAGGTCATGTTAGGATGAGGACATGGGTAAGGCTGTAGAAACACTTATTAACTTTTGTGATATTAGCCACGTCCCCATCACAGCCTCCTGTGAAAGACTAGCTAGCACAGTCAGGTATATGGGGAAGCTTGACCTGTGCTTTATACTACAGACATCTCTGCAGTTGGATATAGGACTCTAATGAATAATAACTGCTGTATTTTTCAAGGTTGTCTTTCTCAAACATAGAATATATTCATGTAGAATCTTTGAATTCCAGTGTTTCTGAGAATGCAAAAAATATAAATAAATGCAGAAGTTTTTCTAAAGAGTTTTTCTCAAAGCCTCCAAGTCAGTTCCTGTACGGTTGGATCTGCATGGGGATTGTTGAGGAGCTGAACAGCCCTCAGCCTGGGACTCTTCCTTGCATTGTTTCCAGTTCCACAGTGACTATTTACAGAGCATTTTTAATTCTGTTTCAAGCCCTCTCTCTCTCTCTCCTGGGCTATTTCAGAAAGCCCTCCACAATTCCTTGATGAGGGGCAAAAACACGACTGCTATGAAAAGGCTGAACTTCTTAGAGCTTTCTTTTCTTAACTGGCCCTTTCTTCTCCACCTGAAAGGTTCCTTCAGATTCCAGTTTGAGGCCTTGTGAATACTAATTTCTATCTATTAAAAAGCCCTCATATCCCTGGCATGCTCTCATTTAAATGCAGTCTCAGGGGAAGCCTCTTAATTCCTTTATAGAGTGATTGAAGACCCTTCACTTCAAAAAGTATAAATCATACTCCCAAATGAACGAGGGAGAGAGGGGGATTGACGAGTGGTGCTTCTGATGTGTCCCGTCGGATGGCACAAGCCTGAATCCGTCTCCCCAAGCTGCTCAAATCCATCCTCCAGTGAGACGGCATCTCTGTCCTACTGCTCTCCGGCGCCCAAACTGTCCAAACTTACCCCCTGTCCACACCCCTCACCAAGCCACCCAACACATACATTACACACGCTTACCAATGCAGATGCATGCAGGCACACACACATTCACATAAACGTCATCAATATTCTTATATAGTGCATCAGCATTGGTACTAAAAGGGTGGAGATATGTAGTGCTGTGTCTCTCTAGCAGAGAGCATCGATACTCAGAGTCAGTAACTGTATTATGTAACACATTGCAAATGTTATACTTACAACAATTGCCTTCAGTATGTTTATTTAGATTTTTGAATGATCAATTTTTATCAATGAGCTCTCATGTGTCTATATGTTTTCTTTGTTTCAAAATACCCTTGAAAGAAAAGTGTTTTGGTCTGTAAGGAAAGTATAAACATTAATCTTGTACCTTGCAGAGGTTGAAATGATGCTGGATTAATATAACCTGTCATCTCCTGTTTTGGGAGAGTTGATGGCAACAATCAGGGATTTGATATGAAGTGCTAAAAGGCTCTATGTGGTTCCATGTTATTTGTCCTTGTACTGCTTGGTCGTGTGAATGGGCACTATGCACAGTGGAACTTACCTCTGAGACTCTGGGATGGTGGCCATGTTAAAATGCATAACTGCCTCCCACCTGTGCCGGGCCACACTCAGGTTATATACATTGACTTATTTATTTCTAAATGACATTTGCGCCGCAAGATAAATCATAGTCTTACGCCAATCCTCTCCCAGTTTTGATTTTAATTGTGAGATCTCGGTGTCAGCAGTAAGTATATTGGTGTGAGTGGCCTATTGATTATTGATTTGGGGCTATTGATCGGCTTCCCCGGAGACCCTAATCCTTTCTGATTCATTTGAATACCTCCATTCATCTTGTGATCCTGCTCACACCTGAGGCGCCATGTAGCCTAATGAAAATAGATGGCCGTTTTGTTACTGCTGCTCCTCTCGCTTCTTTTGATGTATTATTTTTAATTGATATATCTGCTTTTGAATGTGTGCGCCCGAATTACAATTGACCCTGTGTCACTGTTGTTTTATTCCTTGCCTAAGGGACCATGCTGCATTTAGGACTGTCTTTGTATGACTCATATGACCTGTAAAATCTACTGCTCAGACATTTTCTTGAATGTCCTCGACATGTCTTTGGAAAAGGTAGTTGTTGTTCATCTGCTTTATTGGATATTTGGTTATTTTTCCATTGCTTAATACAGCTCTGCTATTCTTAACTGGAGATACATTTTCAATCCCCAGTTCTATGACTTTCCTTTCTTTCTAGTTTACCATTACATTACATTCAAATGTTAAATGTTCCCATGTGCAAGGAAACAAACATTTTTTGCTACTTATTTTGTAATGTTGCCATGTAAATCTTGCAAGAAGATCAATCTCATGTATTGTATGTTGTATCTGCTTCTCTTGAGCACATCTTAAGGCCAACTCTATTGCAAACCAATTTCCAATTTATTACACCTTTAAGTTCAATTTTAGCTGTGTTATCCAGCAGTGAGTTACTGAAACAGCTACAAAGCATGCATAACAAGCCTGTTGCCAGAGGCCTTTTGGTTCCATTTTTTAAACGAGTTGTCTCATTTAGCCTAATGAGCCAGCTGATGGTATTCTACTGTTTGATTAGCATGTGGCTCGGTGTCTCTGTGGGCTCCCTGTGGCCCCTGAGTGTTCCCTGCTCCTCAGCCTGGAGCCTGGATCCTGGAGCAGCAGAAGGGGAGGGGCCAGGCAGGCAGCCACCCTCCACAGGATCTCTCCCTCCAGGTTTCAGTCTAGGCCCCAGAGCGCCTGCCCGATCAGGGCTCCTTGTAATGAGGGGAGAGATGGAAGGATGGACCTCCATGCATTAAGACCATAATGCATCAGGGTATTACTTTAATACTGCGGGTGTGCCTCAAGACATAATGTGACGTTGAAGCTCGGATCGATTTTTGAATTAAAAACTTAGTTTGCAAAGATTTACTGTGGAGAGTTTAATGTCTGAGCCCTTTATAAGGGGCGCAAATGGCTGGTTATGTTCTATCCGACAGAGGTACGATTGAAGGATCGATAACCGCGTGATTTACTAACTGGAGTACAGGCAATCAATAAGTATAAAAGTAAATGAAATATGCATTACTAGGATTTTATTAGAGAGGGGTAGCAGGGAGAGAATAACAGTCAAGCCATTTATTTTTATACCTATTGATTATACAACATAGAGACTTGGCTCAAAGCGTTCCCCACATAGCTCTCTGCACCCCCTGCTGCTGTGCCATCATGTGATTGATGGGTGTTGAGGTCATGGATGGAACACGCAGGCTGTTAAAAGGCTGCCAAGACAGGACCCTCTCCTATCTTAGCACACGTTTGGCCAGTGAGGTTTATATAGCTGTCCGCTCAGGATGAGACACTGCCGTTAACGGGTCTGCTGTATTATGGTCCTTTGTTGTTTCTGCACTACAGACATTCCTTTTCTTACAGATAAAGAGCACCAGTCAAAGGTTTAGACACCCCTACTCATTCCAGGGTTTTTCTTTATTTGTACTATTTTATACATTGTAGAATAATAGTGAAGACATCAAAACTATGAAATAAGAAATGGAATCATGTAGTAACCAAAAAACTGCTGCAAGGGAATATCCAACCATGGACCCCAAAGGAGTTAAAAAATACTACAAACAGTTTTTGTGTACTGGAGAGAATCACCCGAATTTTGTTCGTTTTGTTCTGTATTGTTGAAACGTTAACAGAAAGATCGCCGGATGAAGAAGGGGGTGTGGGGGTTGTGTGTCTCTGTCACTGCCAGGTCCAGATAAACAAATTACCCCTGCTGTGGACCTCCTGTGTCATATGTCAGGAGCCCCCAAACGGGAAGGGCCTCCCATGGCCGCTCCTAGCCTTGATTACTGCGATGTAAAGTTAAGGTCAAGGTCCCCGCCATGGCAGGGGGGAGTGATTGAAGTTACCATGAGCAGGCAATGTGATAGGTTGACTCTGAGCTTTTTTATATATGTGTGTGTGTGTGAGTGTGTGCACTCGTATGTGTGCAAGTGCATGATATCACCATCTCACATTTAGTTTCAAAACACTGTGTCCACTTTGACAAAAAACTGTGTTCTTTGATTAAAAGCACCTATATAAATACAGTACCAGTCAAAAGTTTGGACACACCTACTCATTCAAAGGTTTTTCTTTATTTGTACTATTTCTACTTTATAGAATAATAGTGAAGACATCAGAACTATGAAATAACACATGTGGAATCATGTAGTAAGCCAAAAAGTTTTAATCAAATCAAAAAATATTTTACTTTTTAGATTCTTCAAATAGCCATCCTTTGCCTTGATGACAACTTTACACACTCTTGGCATTCTCTCAAGCAGCTTCCCCTGGAATGCTTTTCCAACAGTCTTGAAGGAGTTCCCACATATGCTGAGCACTTGTTGGTTGCTTTTCCTTCACTCTGCGGGCCAACTCATCACAAACCAGGTTATCCGATGCAGCACTCCATCATTCTCTTTCTTGGTCAAATAGCCCTTACACAGTCTGGAGGTGTGTTGGTTCATTGTCCTTTTGAAAAACAAAATATAGTCCCACTAAGCCCAAACCAGATGGGATGGCGTATCGTTGCAGAATCCAATGCTGGTTAAGTGTGCCTTGAACTCTTAATAGATCACAACGGTCTAATGTCCATTGCTCGTGTTTCTTGGCCCAAGCAAGTCTCTTCTTCTTATTGGTGTCCTTTTGGTAGTGGTTTCTTTGCAGCAATTCGACCACGAAGGCCTGATTCACACAGTCTCTTCTGAACAGTTGATGTTGAGAAGTGGCTGTTACTTGAACTCTGTGAAGCATTTATTTGGGCTGCAATTTCTGAGGCTCGTAACTCTAATGAACTTATCCTCTGCAGTAGAGGTAACTCTGGGTCTTCCTTCCCTGTGGCAGTCCTCATGAGAGCCAGTTTCATCATTGTGCTTCATGGTTTTTGCGACTGAACTTGAAGAAACTTTCAAAGTTCTTGAAATTTTCCATATTGACTGGCTTTCATGTCTGTTGTTTCTTTTTGCTTATTTGAGCTGTTCTTGCCATAATATGGGCTTGGTCTTTTGCCAAGTAGGGCTATCTTCTGTATACCACCCCTACTTTGTCACAACACAACTGACTGGCTCAAACCCAATAAGAAGGAAAGAAATTCCACAAATTAAGTTTTAACAAGGCACACCTGTTAATTGAAATGCATTCCAGGTGACTACCTCATTAAGCTGGTTGAGAGAATACCAACAATGTCCAAAGCTGTCATCAAGGCAAAGGGTGACTACTTTGAAGAATCTCAAATAAGAAATATATTTTGATTTGTTTACCACTTTTTTGGTTACTACATGATTCCATATGTGTTATTTCAGCTGTCTCTTGGTCCCAACTTTGATGCACCTGTACTGTCTCCGCCTAGATGCTAGCGGGGTGAACAGGCCTTGGACCCCAGTGATGCGTTGGGCTGACCGCAACACCCTCTGGAGTGCCCTGCGGTTGCGGGCGGTGCAAATACCGTACCAGGTGGTGATACAGACCGACAGGATACTGTCAGTGGTGCATCTGTAGAAGTTTGTGAGGGTCTGAATTTCTTCAGCTTCCTGAGGTTGAAGAGGTGCTGTTGCACCTTCTTTACCACACTATCTGTGTGGATGGACCATTTCAGGTTGTCAGTGATGTGCACGTTGAGGAACTTGAAGCTTTTCACCCTCTCCACTGTGGCCCCGTCGATGTGGATGGGGGCGTGCACCCTCTGCTGTCTCCTGAAGTCCATGATCAGCTCCTTCGTTTTGTTGACGTTGAGGGAGAGGTTATTTTCCTGGCAGCACTCCACCAGGGCCCTCACCTCCTCTCTGTAGACTGTCTCATCATTGTTGGTCATCAGGCCTACTACTGTTGTGTCATCTGCAAACATGATGATTGAGTTGGAGACGTGCATCGCCACACAGTCATGGGTGAAGAGGGAGTACAGAAGGGGGTTGAGCATGCACCCTTGTGTTGAGTGTTGTTGCCTACCTTCACCACCTGGGGTCGGCCTGTCAGGAAATCCAGGACCCAGTTGCAAAGGGCAGGGTTCAGACCCAGTGCCCCGAGCTTAATGATGAGCTTGGAAGGTACTATGTTGTTGAAGGCTGATCTGTAGTCGATGAACATCATTCTTACATAGGTATTCCTCTTGTCCAGATGGGATAGGTCAGTGTGCAGTGCGATGGAGATTGCTTAATCCGTGGATCTGTTGGGGCGACATACAAATTGATCCCTAACTAGCCTCTCAAAGCACTTCATGATGACAGAAGTGAGTGCTATGGGGCAATATATTATCCTTTGTCCTACTTTAGATTAAGGATAATCAAAAATATAGAATACATGTAAATCACATCCATTAATATAGGAATATAGGATATATGTGAATTTGTGAATTTCATTGCAAATAGTGTCTCCAATATTTGTGAGACTATTTACTTTTTATTAGCCGAGGGAAAAATTCAGACTTGACTAGTGTGCTGTGTTATTGATAGAGAAGGGCTCTGTGAGCATCCTGCCTGTCCTCCCATGTGGAAGTGGTCTGAATGAGTGGTCTGAATGAACGTGTGATGGGAAGCAGGAAATGATGTGTATATAAACCTTGGATTGCTTATGCTGTATATTTCATTTCCATTTTCAACTACAAAATTACATGTTTTTAAGTCACTTTTTGTTTTAGTGGGTACAGTAACATAGTACTTTCCAAAAATTATACTTTAAGGATTTTTTTTTTCTATTTTCTATTTTTATGTTTAGCTCACATAATATAATTTAAAAGTATACATTAAGGTGTCTGTAACAGAATAAACATGTAAAAAACAAATGTAGCCGTTAATAAAAGCAATTTATAGCTTCCCTCCCCAAAAATTACAACAGTGGGAGAGTGCCAAGATGGAGTCACGGATGCTTCAAAACAGTACACACTGGTAGTCATCTAGTGTGTATATAAATCATTGGAAGTAGGCCGTATTAGGGTTGGCACCCTGCAGTAGCCCCCTTGTCCGTTTAGGCTCATAGAGCTGCCTTTTTTCATTAGACTGATGGCTCCGGGCCTGGCGTATTTACCGGATTGAAATTTGAATTGATTTGTCCACCTCTTCTCCAAAGTCCCCTCTCCCTGCTCCGCTTCTGCAGCCTCTGTTTGTCATTTCAATAACAAATGCCGGTGGTTCCCTGATTTAGTGAGGGGCGCTGGCCCTTGATGTATATTAATATTGCTGCACAGTTCACTGTACCGGGGTCCATCATTCATTTGGATAAAAGAGGTAGAATTTAAAAACAGCCAATGCTTAACTGGGATGCAGACTACATCCATTTATTGCACTGAGTGATGGAACGGCCAGCGACTCTGTCCTTCACCTCACCCACTTCCCAGAAAACTAAAAAAGATTCACCCCTGGCCCTTAAAGACCCCTCATATTCACCATGTTATTCTCCATGCAGAGGCAGGGATGGTGGATCCCTCAACCCCCCCCAGGAAAGACATTCAGTTACCATCACATCTGCTGGAACTGACACATTGGATTGTTGAACTGAAGTACATATTGTATTCAACCTTAACATCATATTTGGGTCATTTTTATGTGTTCCAATGAAAAAGATGCCACACTCAATAAGTAGACAAGGTGCAAACAGACAACTTGGTGAGGAATTAATAAAACATTCTCAATAAATAATAACGGCTATTAAGAGGGAGCTTTTTAACATTCTTAATAGGGCTCATTAAAGTTATTAACATATTCCCAACCCTTTTGAAGTGCTTAATCTAACAGTGTTTTCCTCCTTTCCCAATGCCACTGTTCTGAGCGGTTCTTTTCCTTGTTTTGGAGTCTGTCCAGAGGGATTTATCATGCAGGGGATGTCATCCAATGTCAGTTTCTGCGGCTGCTACTGCTCTGTATAAATCTTTACTTTGGCGCCCTGCTTCAGTATTCCATGCCTCTGCTTGGTCATATCACAGAACCCAGGAGCACAATGGCTCCTAATTGCATTTGCAGTTTATTTGTAGAAATAGTAAATAATAGGCATTCTCATATTTGCTGGAACGACCAATTCTTCACACACATTTGTTTTCTTTAGTAGTTTCACATTTAAATGGGTTGTTTTCCTTGTAAACAACTTTGTCGGATTGAATTTGCAAGGGAATTTCTGAGAGGTAGAGAATTCCTTCAGACATACACGTACAGATTGTCTGATGAGTATTGAAAGACAATATATGAATTTGGGACGTGAATTTGTTTTGTATTGTGGTTGATTTAATCTCTATAATAAGGATTGAGAATGGCCTGTAGTGGGAGGTGTCTCCCAGGATTCCTGAGGGGATTTCTGAGGCGGAACCCAGCTGTTGCTGTGTCTTCCATCTTTATACTTTTAGCGCTTACCAGCTTGAGTGTTGAAGGTGGCTGTGAAATAACTTATCAAGCCAGGTATCTGTTTGTATTGGATGACCACTCCACTTCTCAGGCTCAAATTGGCTATTCCGTACACTTCTCACTACCATCAATAAAAAAACGCAACAACATCCTTTAGAACAGAAAATGCCATGGTTGGCGGTCTCCTGTGTGACCTACGGCATCAACGGGAGTCATTTTCTTAGGGTCCTTTCATTCTTATTTTTTGGACTTCAGAACATAGAAAAGTGCCAGTCACGTTATGTAGACACTCTCCCTTTAAGTTGCATACTGTGTTCAGATCTTGACTTCAATTCGACATTTTTAAAACATAGAATTCTTTAACAAAAAGTGGATTATTGAGGGAGGTCTATTGAAGTTGTAAAGGTTTGAAAA
The DNA here is from genome assembly GCF_036934945.1 of Oncorhynchus masou masou. Taxonomy (NCBI): domain Eukaryota; kingdom Metazoa; phylum Chordata; class Actinopteri; order Salmoniformes; family Salmonidae; genus Oncorhynchus; species Oncorhynchus masou. The sequence goes on from NC_088232.1 coordinate 34,328,178, forward strand.
GAAAATGAAGAAAGGTTTCATTGTACACTATTCCATAAAAAGAGACCTAAGTTGGGCATGTTTCATTTGGTTCATCTACATTTAGCATAAAAGATAATTAATTGTATGGCAGGGATAAATCAGTGAGTGTAAAGATCCTGATGGATTTTAATACCCTCGGCTTGTTTCACATGCAGACTAATTAATTATTCTAATTCCCCCCTCCCCCGCTGTCTTGCACAATGCCCTTCATCTTCATTTGAAATATGAAATACGAGGATGATAATAAGCACCAACTCACCAACTTACACACTCGTACACTGAACCTTTTTCAAGAAGCTTGGGTACGTCAAAGTTTTCTTTTAGGTGATAGACATATCAGTACAAACAATTGCATGGGTTTAGTTTCTTGTTTTCTATCCATTTTGCATCTGTGTACATTTTATACTTCTACATTTTAGTAATTTAGCCAATGGTCTTATCCAGAGCGACATACAATTTGTGCATTCACCTCAAGATAGCTAGTTGAGAACAACTCATCACAATCGTGTCATGTACATTTTCTCTCAACAAATTATTTATCAGCAAAGTCACTGTGAGAGTTATTTAAGATACTCTTCAAAGAGGTAGGGTTTCAGATGTTTTCGAAAGATAGGCAGGGATTCCGCTGTCCCGGCTTTAGCGGGAGGCTTGTTCTACCACTGGGGTGCCAGGACAGAGAAAAGCTTTGACTGGGAAGAGCGGAAGCTGATTCCCTGTATGGGTGGGAGGGCCAAGTGATCAGAGGTGGTGGAACAGAGTGTGCGGGTTGGGATGTAGGGTTTGTACATAGGCTGAAGGTAAGGAGGTGCAGTTCCCCTTTCTGCTCCATAGGCAAGCACCAGGGTGTTGGAGAGGAAGCGAGCTCTGACTGGAAGCCAGTGGAGTGTGCGGTGGAGCGGGGTGGCATGGGAGAACTTAGGAAGGTTGAACACCAGGCGGGCTGCAGCATTCAAGATAAGATGGAAGGGTTTGATGACACAAGTGGGGAACCCAGCCAACAGAGAATTGCAGTAGTCTAGACTGGAGAAGAAAAGTGCCTGGATAAAGACCTGTGCTGATTCCTGTGTGAGGAAAGGTCGGCGTACTCTGTGGATGTTGTAGAGCAGTGGTTCCCAAACTTTTTGTAATCGTGTACCCCTTCAAACATTTCACCTCCAGCTGCGTACCCCTTCTAGTACCAGGGTCAGCGCACTCTCAAGTGTTGCTTTTTTCAATCATTGTAAGCCTGCCACACACACACTATACACATTTATTAAACATAAGAATGAGTGTGAGCTTTTGTAACAACCTGGCTCGTGGGAAGTGACAAAGAGCTCTTATAGGACCAGGGCACAAATAATAATATAATAATAATAAATAATGTTGATCCTTATTTAGCCATCTTACATATAAAATCTTACTTGTTCATCAAACATGTTGAATAACTCACCACAGGTTAATGAGAAGGGTGTGCTTGAAAGGATGCACATAACTCTGCAATGTTGGGTTTTATTGGAGTTTGTCTTAAATCATTTTCCACACACAGTCTGTGCCTGTATTTAGTTTTAATGCGAGTGAGGGTTGAGAATCCATTCTCACATAGGTATGTGGTTGCAAAGGGCAGCAGTGTCTTAACAGCGCAATTTGCCAAGGCGGGATACTCTGAGCGCAGCCATACCCAGACATCTGGCAGTGGCGTCTGATTAAATAAAATTTTCACAGAACCGATGGTTGCAATTTCAATGAGGCTCTCTTCTTCAGATATTGGTAAGTGGACTGGAGGCAGGGCATGAAAGGGATAACGAATCCAGTTGTTTGTGTCGTCTGTTTCGGGAAAGTACCTGCGTAATTGTGTACCCAGCTCACTCGGGTACTTAGCTATATCACATTTGACATTGTCCGTAAGCTTGAGCTCATTTGTACACAAAAAAATCATACAATGATGGAAAGACCTGTGTGTTGTTCTTGTTAATGCAGACATAGCCTCAATTTTGTCCCACGCATTGAATATAGTTGCGGACAGTCCTAGTAATCCTAGATTCAGATCATTCAGGCGAGAAAAAACATCACCCAGATAGGCCAGTCGTGTGAGAAACTGGTCATCATGCAAGTGGTCAGACAAGTTAAAACTATGGTCAGTAAAGAAAACTTTAAGCTCGTCTCTCAGTTTAAAAAAAATGTGTGAATTCTTTGCGCCTTAATAAGCAGCACACATCTTTATGTTTTAAAAGCATTACATGGTCAATGCCCATATCATCGCATAATGCAGAAAACACATGAGTGTTCAGGGGCCTTGCTTGAACAAAGTTAACCATTTTCACAGTCATGTCCAAAAGGTCTTTCAAGCTGTCAGGCATTCCCTTGGCAGCAAGAGCCTCTCAGTGGATGCTGCAGTGTACCCAAGTGTCACGACTTCTGCCGAACTCGTTGCCTCTCCTTGTTCGGGCGGTGCTCGGGGTTCGAAGTCACCGATCTTCAAGCCATCATTGATCCATTTTTCATATTCCATTGGTTTTGTCTTGTCTTCCCACACACCTGTTTTCAATCCCATTCATTACCTGTTGTGTATTTAACCCTCTGTTTCCCCTCATGTCTTTGTCAGATATTGTTTTATTGTCAGTGTTGTTTATTTGTTGTGTTGTGCCATCAGTACAGATACCAACAATTCTTGACTACCAAGACCATTTGATGTCACAAAGCTCTCCAGTAATTAAAAAATATCCTCTCCTTGTTGTCCTGGTTTCCAGTGGTTTGCAGAAGACTTGATCCCCATAAACGTAACGGACATACACCAGGAACTGTGCCAGACTGTCACGTCTGTTGACTCATCCAGCTGTAATGCATATAATTCACTGGCTTGTATGCAAAGCAGTAATTGTTTCAAAACATCTCCTGCCATGTCACTGATGTGTCGTGAAACAGTGTTGTTTGATGAAGGCATTGTCTGTAGTTTTTTTAAAACCTTTTCCCCCAGCATTGGTATGTGGCTTGCCTGTCCTAGCCACTCGGTAGCTCACCGTATAAGATGCTTCTAGCCCCTTTTATTAATGGTATCTGTTGCTTTTATACATGTCTTACTACTCGAATGCCGTCAAAATTCTTGCTCAAAAAACTCCTGTTGCTTATTTTTCAAATGGTCATGTTTCGTTTCTAAATGTCTGCGCAAGAGTGAAGGTTTCCCATGAGAGAGTTACAGTTAATGTGATTGGATGTTAATTATTTGTCTAGGCTACCTGTATTTGACATTGTGTTGTTATTTCGCTGAACTTTAAATTGTATTTTTGGCAGTGAAACAAGGCTACTCAGGCGAGAAAACAAATTCACCCAAATGTATAGAAAAATATAAATGGACTGTTTGAAAATATATTTTTTATTTAAATTTTTAATGGTTTAAATGTGAATCACATTTGTATTTGGCGTCCCATTTTGGGAATACCTGACAGGAGCGAGTCACTGCTTTGATGTTTGCAGAGTATGACAGGGTATTGTCCAGGGTCATGCCAAGATTCTTTGCACTCTGGGAGGGGGACACTGTGAAGTTGTCAACTGTGATGGAGAGGTCTTTGCGTGGGCAGGCCTTTCCTGGGAGGAAGAGCAGCTCCGTATTCTTGATGTTGAGCTTGAGATGTTGGGCCGACATCCAAACTTAGACGTCTACCAGGCACGCGGAGATGCGTGTCGCCACCTGTCATAATTTCCAGTCCCCCATATATTTTGGGTAGATATATATACAGTACCAGTGAAAAGTTTGGACACACATACTAAATCAAGGGTTTTTGTTTACTTTTTACTGTTTTCTACATTGTAGAATAATAGGGAAGACGTCAAGACTATGAAATAACACATATGGAATCATGTAGTAACCAAAAAAGTGTTAAATAAATCAAAACATATTTTATGTTTGAGAGTCTTCAAAGTAGCCACCCTTTGCCTTGATGACAGTTTTGCACACTCCTGGCATTCTCTCAACCAGCTTCACCTGGAATGCTTTTCCAACAGTCTTGAAGGAGTTCCCACTTATGCTGAGCACTTTTTGGCTGCTTTTCCTTCACTCTGCGGTCCAACTCATCCCAAACCATCTCAATTGGTTTGAGGTCAGATGATTGCGGAGGCCAGGTCATCTGATACACCACTACATCACTCTCCTTCTTGATCAAATAGCACTGGAAAGGGTATCTCTAAAGGCCTTGATGTTCATCAGTCCACGGTAAGACAAATTGTTTGTAATTGGGGAAAGTTCAGCACTGTTGCTTCTCTCCCTAGGAGTGACTGTCCTTTAAAGATGACTGCAAGAGCACAGTGCAGAATGCTCAATGAGGTTAAGAAGAATTCTAGAGCGTCAGCTAAAGACTTGCAGAAATCTCTGGAACATGTTAACATCTCTGTTGACGAGTCTATGATACGTAAAACACTAAAGAAGAATGGTGTTCATGGGAGGACACCACGGAAGAAGCCACTGCTGTCTAAAAAAATCATTGCTGCACGTCTGAGGTTAGCTTAAGAGCACCTGGATGTTCCACAGCGCTACTGGCAAAATATTCTGGAGACAGATGAAACTAAAGTTGTGTAGTTTGGAAGGAACACAACACTATGCATGGAGGAAAAAAGGCACAGCACACCAACATCAAAACCTCATCCCAACTCTATAGTATGGTGGGGGGAGCATCATGGTTTGATGCTGCTTTGCAGGCCTCTGGGGAAAATGGAAAAATTAATTCCCAAGTTTATCAAGACATTTTGCAGAAGGATGTAAGCCTATCTGTCCGTCAACTGAAGCTCAACAGAAGTTGGGTAATGCAGCAGAACAATGACCCAAAACACAGAAGCAAATCAACAGAATGACTTGAACAGAAAGACATACGCCTTCTGGAGTTGCCCAGTCAGAGTCCTGACCTCAACCCGATTGAGATGCTGTGGCATGACCTCAAGAGAGCGGTTCACACCAGACATCCCAAGAATATTGCTGAACTGAAACAGTTTTGTAAAGAGGAATAGTCCAAAATTCCTCCTGGCCGTTGTGCAGGTCTGATCTGCAACTACAGAAAATTATTGGTTGAGGTTATTGCTGCCAAACGAGGGTCAACCAGTTATTAAATCCAATGATTCACATACTTTTCCCACCCTGCACTGTGAATGTTTACGCTGTGTTCAATAAAGAAATGAAAACACATAATTGTTTGTGTGTTATTAGTTTAAGCAGACAGTGTGTCTATTGTTGTGACTTTGATGAAGATCAGATGAAATTTTATGACCAATTTATTTAACTAGGCAAGTCAGTTAAGAACAAATTCTTACTTTCAATGACAGCTGAGGAACAGTGGGTTAACTGCCTGTTCAGGGGCAGGACAACAGATCTGTACCTGGTCAGCTCTGGGATATGAACTTGCAACCTTTTGGTTACTAGTCCTACGGTCTAACCACTAGGTTACCCTGCCACCCCTGCAGAAATCCAGTTAATTCCAAAGGGTTCACATACTTTCCTTTTTTTCCATTTTCTTGTTTATAAATACATATTTTTCCTTTATTATTTTCTCCTAACCCTACCACCCCTCCCCTAATTGAAGGTAACAAATGGACACCAACCCCTGCCATCTATCTCTAAAGACCATCCAGTTTGATTTGCCATATATTTTGAACTGTGCTGTTTCAACAAAAGTTCTGAAACTATATTAATTTTACGGACAAAGTATATTTTACATTAGTTATCTTGTAGTTTTTAGTCCCACCCTTCAGCTCCACTCAACCCCATCCATCTATCTCTTAACACCATCCATTTATAATTTATATTTGTTAATGTTCAACAGTGCTGTGATGTTTCACAAAAGTTCTAAACCTTTCTATTCTCATAGTGTATACAGATTGTAAATGAAAGATTAACATTTTTGCTAAAAGTATTATCTTATTGATCGATTGACTATGACTTTTCAAATCACTCATCAGTGTTTTTTGCAGAGTTAGCTCCCGGTAAATGTTGCAATTCTTCAGCCATTCCTGGACCTGCGACCAAAAACAAGCTACAAATGGACAGTACCAAAACAAATGATCTAATTATTCTGTCTCTTCGCAGCAAAATCTGCAGAGTTGGGATGGTTGTATCCCCCATATATATACAGTGGGGAGAACAAGTATTTGATACACTGCCGATTTTGCAGGTTTTCCCACTTACTAAGCATGTAGAGGTCTGTAATTTTTATCATATGTACACTTCAACTGTGAGAGACGGAATCTAAAACAAAAATCCAGAAAATCCCATTGTATGATTTCTAAGTAATTAATTAGCATTTCTATGTTGAAGATTAACATTTAATTTGGTGCATTTTTCCCTATATTCCTCCCAGTTCACTTTATTTTTTATAATATGTTACACTTGATCTTTCTTGAATCAGTCCCCCTTTTCTTTTTCTTTTTCCTCCGACTTATTCTGTGGCTATATGGTACAGTTTTATTGCTATCTATCTGTTCTGCTAGTCCTTCTATTTCCTTTGTTAATATGGACTCTTTTGACCTAAATTGCTTTTGTTTTAGAGAGTATTGAATTGGATGGCCTCTAAAGGCACCTTTAAAAGTGTCTCATACAATAAGGGGATCTGCTGTACCTATGTTATGTCAGGAAAAAGTCAGTTATAAATGATTCTGTCCTAGTTAAAAACAAGTTATCATCCAATACGCTTTGATTACATTTTCAATATTCTTGCCTACGTGGAAATTCTGTAAGAGTAATATATATGCCAATTAATTGATGGTCCGACCGCATTTTCTTCCCTATAAACACTTTTTTTTTAAACTTTGGGTGCCAACGAGAATGACTTAAGAAAGTAGTCAAGACGACTATCTTGACTGAGCTTCCGCCATGTATATCTCACTTGGTCAGGATATTTAAGCCTCCATATATCCATTAGTTCCAATATATCCAGAGTCAAGTGACTTGGTGAAAAGAGTAGTGAGAGCAGGTGGTGCAGACACAGATCCTCTCCACACCACCTGGTAGTAGAAACCTGCCAGGTAGGATGCAATTCAGGAGGTTGCAGAGCCTGAGACGCCCAGCCCTGAGAGGGTGGAAAGGAGGATCTGATGCTTCACAACGTCAAAGGCAGAGGATAGATCTAGAAGGATGAGAACAGAGAGAGAGTCAGCTTTGGCAGAGCCTAGAGCCTCTGTGACAGAGAGGAGAGCGATCTCAGTTGAGTGAGCAGCCTTGAAGCCTGACTGGTACAGGTCAAGAAGATCGTTCTGAGAGAGACAATGACAGAGTTGGTCAGAGACAGCACGCTCAAGTGTTTTGGAAAGAAAAGAAAGAAGGGATACCGGTCTCTAGTTGTTGACGTCAGAGGGGTCGAGTGTTGATTTCTTGAGGAGGGGAACAACTCTGGCCATCTTGAAGTCAGGGGGATACAGCCAGGTCAGGAAAGTGAGGAATTTGAGAAGGTCTCCAGAGACGGTCTGGAGAAGGGAGGAAGGGAGGGGGTCAAGTGGGCAGATTGTCGGACAGCCGGACATCACTAGTCGCAGTATTTCATCTGGAGAGAGGGGAGAAAAAGGTCAGGGCGTAAGGTCTGTGTGAGTGGGACCAGTGGACTAAGTAAATGATTGGTTTACTCAAACCATTTATTGCATAATTGGCCGGCAACTTCCTTTTATGGACATCCCGCCCAATTGATATTAAGTAACCACTTTGCATGTAACGTAGCAGCTTTACATTGTATCATGGGACCCAAGTGGATGCCCATGGTAGGTTCAGCCCACAGCCTCCTCCTGCCCCCCTGACTCTCCATCTTCGTGTGCCTCCTTGGTGAAGTCAGAGCAGGGGTGTTGTGTGACAGATCACCTGCGTCTGAGGCCCTGCGTGTCCCTGCACGCCGGTCCAGCCCTTTCTCATTAATGCCCAGGCTGGTGCGAGGGCTGTATGGCAGCACAAGACAAATAACGCCACCCCTCAGCCATCACTTCTGCTGACAGAAATGCAGCCCACCGCACTATTTTGCCCTCTCCCGCTCCACTCCACTCCCCTCTCACGTCCTTCAAAAAACCCACCTCCACCCACTTGCCCCTGCTACCACCACTGCTCCACCAAAAGTTTAGGGTGGAGTCGCTGTTGAGATGGGCTGAACATGCATGAGTACACACTGTATGGTCAAAAGTATTTTGGTGGGAGGCATGATTTTTAAGCAGGTTTCTGATACTTCACATGGAACACATTTATTTATAGATCATATGATGATTGTTTTCTTCATTGAGCTGTCATCCTCTTTACTGGTTATTCTATGTTCAGTTCTGCATTACAGGACCATACTGCACTATCACAGAGTAGCTGGTGGAACAGCCTTACCAGTCAGGTGCTAGTTGTGTTAAAGTGATCCAGTCCTCTTCTGAGTGTTTGGATTTCAATGTCCTCCTGTGGTCCAGTGAAATGGATGGAATCTGGAGTGTATGGGAGAAACACACAGAGGCTAATGATTAAAGGCCCATTCAGTGCTGTTCATTTAACTGTGGGAATCAGCAGGCCCATTACTGTCAATGTGTAATTAGCTGATTAATAAACATAGGGAGGGGAGGAGATGGTTCCAGGAAGTGTTGAAATTATTGTTTTTAAACAGCCTCACAAGAGAGGTTGTTAAGATGCTAAGATGGTTCCATTCACTCCACCCATTATTGCGCAAATCAAATGCAAGTAATTCTCCCATTGACACTAAATCTTTGCTTTACATCATCTATATTGACCTCCACAGTATCGCAGTTTAACATGTCATATTATATGGTGTAGGTACAGTAGGTAACATATTTCACAGTATATATTTAAATGGATTAATGGAAAGTCACTAAAAAATGGATTAGTGAAACAAACAACACTTAAAATATAGATTGATGAAAAGTCACTCTTGACAAAAGTTACAATTAAATACTGTTGTATTCAGCTTTATCAGTGTTTCACTGGACTCACTGTCATCTGTTCCCCAGGCAGTATCAAGTAATAACCCCCCCTGAATTTGTATGAATAATTTTGACTGTGTTTAACCTGAGATGCCCAACCACAGCAACAGTTAGTCATCATTCCCTCCAGAAATATTAATCAATTACCTAGCCTGCTGGATCAGTTTGGGGAAGAAGTCATCTGGAAAGAGGCACAAGCAAATATAATGGGAACGAGCAAAAGCACATGCCAGTGAATGCTGTAATGCCTAATCCTTTGAGACAGCCCAGAGCCACAATGTCACTTTTACTTTCTGGGTCCTCTGCACCTGCATTGCCTTTCACCGCTAACTTCGGAAGAGACCAACACAGATTGATTTATTAACGGAAAGTAGGATAGGAGAGCAGATATTAGAAATTGCAATTGTTTTAGAGGTATTTTTCCTTCTGTGTAAATTGGCCCTGGAGGTGTTTCAGATATTTCCCTTCCAACTCTTATATTGAGACAAAACGGCTTAAAAAGTGAGGAGGGTTAATGTAGTGAAAATGAAAATGTTTTCCATTTAAGTTTTCAGTAAGATGGTATTATATGCTAGTGATGTAGGTACTGTAGAATATCAGCCACACAAGGTATCACTGAGCTAGATCATATTCAAAAGGGGAGTTTTAGCCTAGGAGCATCAGATTTCCCTTCTAACAACCATGGACACTAGGCATATAGGACCATATTGGATTGAGATCACTTGACCATAACATAATTAATACAGATTCTATTAGGGCATATGATTTATAATGAGGATGCACTCATGTAGAACAAATGAAGAACCATCATAAAATGAAGAAACAGTTCTAAAATGTTACAAGGGAAAATCAAAAGACAAGTTAAAATCACATTTATTTGTATGTCCTTCTACTCTACAGCATGCATCCCCTTCCATAAGGATGACCTGGGAGAGGCAGAAGGATTCAGCAAGGACACCTCCACCTCTCTGATCATTGAGGCTGCTGGCCCTGGGTCCTCCACATCTGACAAGCATGACTTCATCAAGCCTGGGACTTTATTTAGACCTAGCCCCCAGAGGGAGCAGGAGGAGTACTGGGGTGCTCCCACACGCTCTGCCTAGCTGGAGAGAGGCAGCATAGTATGGGAGGCCTACAGTAGCAGCACAGAGTGGTGTGTGTGTGTGAGAGAGACAGCAAGAGAAGGAGAGAAGGGACTTTAACTCCTCCTGCTGAAATTACTTTTTTGAGTAACAGAAACACAGAACTCGTCATCGCTCTCTGAATCAGTATTGTGCTGCTGGATCAAGTCTTTCCATCTAGCGTTTAAGGATGAAACATTTTAATGCAATCAAGCGCTGTTAATCACTCCGTAGCCAGCCAGCAATTTCCTTGAAGAGGAAGGCAGTTTGAAGAGCCTTGCTACTTCAGACTGCAGCACCAGCCAGGCAGCTCCTCCTGTCTCTACACTACACAGTCTCTAGGCCACCTGCCCTTTACTCAGGCCTAACAATGATGTCATCTTTGAGTTGCCCAGCATTTTTCAGCAGGGACACTAAAATGATGGTCAGGGAGGGTTGATTGGTTCCTACACTGGCTGCAAAGAGGGGCTGTGGTCACGCTCCTTGGAGGGGCCTCTTTGTTCTCTACAGCTCACCTTCCATATAAACATTTCACAACACATTCAAGGTCAAGGCAAGCCGCACAATCCGTTTCCAAAACCCTGTTTTTTTTTAGTGGAAAAGCCATTGTTTTGTGACTGACTGGGCTAATGTTGAGAGTAGAGAGTGTGTTCAGAGTGAGGTAGATGGGGTGGAGATAGTGGAGGAGAGAAGAGGGTAATTAACAGTAATCTCCCCAGTGTTTGAAGTGGCACACAGAGGGGAGCCCTGGTGGCTCGAGCTAGCTGTGACGCTGATCTGTGACTGGCTGCCCTGGCATTCCAGGGGCACAGAGAGATCAGCATGATAGCATGATGATAGCATCCACTCACCATCCAGAACAGGGATCAGAAGTCCTTGCATTAGAGAGCAGAGGGTTCACTCCTGGAAACAAGCAGGACCACTGATAATGAATAGCTGTGAGAGAATGAGAATGTGAGAGGACCGCTTTCCCTGCTGACACTCTTCTCTGTCAGTGGTTTTATATCACACAGCCCAGTCATATGAGCCCACTCACACTCACTCTAACCAACGTTGTGAGAGCTCTTCATACAGTAGATCAAACAAGGTAGTTATGTGGACCAATCTGGATTTTTATGCAAATTAATCAAATGATACATTGATTTATCAGTGGTATGATTTGGGAAACTGAGGGCTGTTTCATCATAGAGGACCCACTCTTTATGAACTATATTGGGCTAGATAACTATGTTACTAATGCAGTATAATTATAATATGGGATCATTTTTACTGGCGATGGTGCCCAGTTAATATGATTTTTTCAATAATACATAAACAATATTTGATAAAGATTAGGTGCAGATAACACTTACAGTGCATTCAGGAAAGTATTCAGACCCCTTGACTTTTTCCCATATTTTGTTAAGTTACAGCCTTATTCTAAAATACATGCCAAAGTGAAAACAGTTTTTTTAGACATTTTGCAACAAAAAAATATATATATTTACGTAAGTATTCAGACCTTTTGCTATGAGACATGAAATTGAGCTCAGGTGCTTCCTGTTTCCATTGATCATTCTTGAGATGTTTCTACTTGTGGTAAATTCAATTGATTGGACATGATTTGGAATGGCACACACCTGTCTACATAAGGTCCCACAGTTGACAGTGCATGTCAGAGCAAAAACCAAGCCATGAGGTCGAAGGAATTGTACGTAGAGCTCCGAAACAGGATTGTGTCGAGGCACAGATCTGGGGAAGTGTACCAAAAAATGGCCCCAAGAACACAGTGGCCTCTATCATTCTTAAATGGAAGAAGCTTGGAACCACCAAGACACTTCCTCTTCCTTGCCAAACTGAGCAATCGGAGAAAAGAGGCCTTGGTCAGGGAGTTGACCAAGAACCCAATTGTCACTCTGACAAAGCTCCAGAGTTCCTCTGTGGACATGGGAGAACCTTCCAGAAGGATAACCAGCACTCTACCAATCAGGCCTTTATGGTAGAGTGGCCAGATAGAAACCACTCCTCAGTAAAAGACACATGACAGCCCACTTGCAGTTAGCCTAAAGGCACCTAAAGGACTCTCAGACCATGACAAACAAGAATATCTGGTCTGATGAAACCAAGATTGAACTCTTTGGCCTGAATGCCAAGCGTCACATCTGGGAGAAACCTGGCAACATCCCTAAGGTGAAGCATGGTGGTGGCAGCATCAGCGACTGGGAGACAAGTCAGGATCGAGGGAAAGATGAACGGAGCAAAGTACAGAGAGATCCTTGATAAAAACCTGCTCCAGAGTGCTCAGGACCTCAGACTGGGGGGGAAGGTTCCCCTTCCAACAGAACAACGACCCTAAGCACACAGTCAAGACAATGCAGGAGCGGCTTCAGGTTAAGTCTCTGAATGTCCTTGAATCGCCCAACCAGAGCCCGGACTTGAACACAATCAAACATCTCTGGAGAGACCTGAAAATAGCTGTGCAGCAACGCTCCCCATCCAACCTGACAGAGTTTGAAAGGATCTGCAGAGAATAATGGGATAAACTCCCCAAAGACAGGTGTGCCATGATAGTACCGTCATACCCAAGAAGACTCGATGCTGTAATCGCTGCTAAAGGTGCTTCAAAAAATTACTGAGTAAATGGTCTGAATACTTATGTAAATGTGATATTTCAATGTTTTATTTGTAAATAATTAGCAACTTTTTTTTGCTTTGTCAGTGTGGGTTATTATGTGTAGATTGATGAGGGAAAACAACAATTTAAGCAATTTTAGAATAAGGCTGTAACATAACAAAAGGTGGAAAAGGGGGTCTGGATACTTTCCGAATCAAATCAAATTTATTTATATAGCCCTTCGTACATCAGCTGATATCTCAAAGTGCTGTACAGAAACCCAGCCTAAAACCCCAAACAGCAAGCAATGCAGGTGTAGAAGCACGGTGGTTAGGAAAAACTCCCTAGAAAGGCCAAAACTTAGGAAGAAACCTAGAGAGGAACCAGGCTATGTGGGTTGGCCAGTCCTCTTCTGGCTGTGCCGGGTGGAGATTATAACAGAACATGGCCAAGATGTTCAAATATTCATAAATGTCCAGCATGGTCGAATAATAATAAGGCAGAACAGTTGAAACTGGAGCAGCAGCACGGCCAGGTGGACTGGGGACAGCAAGGAGTCATCATGTCAGGTTATCCTGGGGCATGGTCCTAAGGCTCAGGTCCTCCGAGAGAAAGAACGAAAGAGAATTAGAGAGAGCATATGTGGGGTGGCCAGTCCTCTTCTGGCTGTGCCGGATGGAGATTATAACAGAACATGGCCAAGATGTTCAAATGTTTATAAATGACCAGCATGGTCGAATAATAATAAGGCAGAACAGTTGAAACTGGAGCAGCAGCACGGCCAGGTGGACTGGGGACAGCAAGGAGTCATCATGTCAGGTAGTCCTGGGGCATGGTCCTAGGGCTCAGGTCCTCCGAGAGAGAGAAAGAGAGAGAGAAGGAGAGAATTAGAGAACGTACACTTAGATTCACACAGGACACCGAATTGGACAGGAGAAGTACTCCAGATATAACAAACTGACCCAGCCCCCCTACACAAACTACTGCAGCATAAATACTGGAGGCTGAGACAGGGTGAAATAGTCACAGTTTCATAAATTAGTGTGAGATATAGATCTCCAATCATCCTTTTGAGAAGGCTTTGTGTGATCATGTCGGTGCTAGCTGATATTTATAAATGCTCTGTGCACACTCATCTAAATGGATGCCTCTCACATGTCATCCTACCACAGGAATCAGTCAGTCTGCCGATAGACAGACCGACATAACCCCGCCCCCAGGCCACCAGCTCCATCCTGGAGAGAACACATCAGTGGGTACCTGAACACAGAGGCTACTCAGCTTCTCAGGGAACCCCATCATTGTTGGATAAGAATATTACTTGGTCTTTCCTGGAGAGGTCCCTGTCCCTAATGCTTTATCCGTCACTCTGTGTTTTGATACCAAAGGAATTGACAGATAGGAAGGAATGTTCAGATAAAGTCTTGTCAATCGCAGGGAGAATTCCTTACCTGCCTACCTCTATAGTAATTAGTGGTCACCATGGTGATATATCAGCCAGCCTCCAAAATAAATTTCCAATGGCCAGGCAGTCAGGAAGTGGGGCGAGAGAGGGTTATGTGCAGCCCGTCAATAGCCCTGTTACAGTTAAGGAATCCAGCGGGCTGGTACCACTCATATTTCATCCTGGGTAAAGATTACCTGTCAGGCCCATGGGAGATGTATTGATCTGTTTGCCTTTTTCCGGCAGCAATCACCTGACAAACGCACCTAGGAGGCGAGTGAATGAGTGATGCCCAGTCTGTCTCCTCCAGTGGGGGGCTTCCGTGCAGTGTCCACTGAACAGGGAATGGGATGGGGGGGGGATATAATGTAGTCAAACTCTGCATGAACCTGTTCTCTGAACAAGCAGGGCAGGCTCATTCCTCCATCTCTGTAGGTCAGAGGTCTTGTGAACGCTTTTTTAATCAATTCTTTTTTTGTTACATATTGTATTCATTGATGTCTGAAACACAGATCATTGCATGTGTTGATAGCTAACAGATCAGTCCCTGTTAACAAATGTAGATTTTGTGAGTCACAGTGGTTGGCCCTGATGAAATAGCCTCTGTCAATGACATCAATGATCCAGTCATTAAGAGCTGTAATATTCAGAGGTGATATTTTATCCATAGGATCCAGTCACTCTGGTCACAGGATGTCCTGAGTCCTGATTACGGCACTATCAAGGATCAATATAATTGTACATTATCCATTCTGTGTTTCTTGGCAACTTGAAAATATTATATTTTTGCATGGATTGTCAGAATGTTGATCTCCATGAAACCTTAAACATAAATATAGTGTTGATTACATTGCACTCATATAGTATGGTATGAAATATGAAAGGTTCATCCACAGATAGATCATGGAATATTTAAGCAATAAGGCACAATGGGGTGTGGTACTGCACATGGCCAATATACCACGGCTAAGGGCGGTTCTTATGTACAAAAGAACGAGGAGTGCCTGGTATATCGGCTATGTACCACAAACCCCCAAGGTGCCTTATTGCTATTATAAACTGGTTACCAATATAACTAGAACAGTAAAACATTTTTCCATATGACAAACAGCACTAGCAGCATCTTATCTTCTAAGCTGTTGTCCTTCTATTTCTATGCTCCTGAGGGTTATTATTATTCCGTCCTTCGAAAGCCTGCACTGTGTGTCTGTCTGTTGATGTTAGATACACATTACAGTATTTTTGTAGATGCTAAATAGCCCTATATAGTATTAAAAAATATATATAAATATATATTTAGCATTTATTTACAGTGGGAAGAAAAAGTATGTGAACCCTTTAGAATTACCTGGATTTCTGCATAAATTGGTCATACAATGTTCTCTGATCTTCATCTAAGTCACAACAATAGACAAACACAGTCTGCTTAAACTAATAACACACAAACAATTATAATTTGTCATGTCGATTGAACACACCGTGTACACATTCACAGTGCAGGTTGGGGAAAAAGTATGTGAACCCTTGGATTTAATAACAGTTTGACCCTCCTTTGGCAGCAATAACCTCAAACAAATGTTTTCAGTACTTGCAAATCAGACCTGCACAACGGTCAGGAGGAATTTTGGACCATTCCTCTTTACAAGACTGTATCAGTTCCACATTATTCTTGGGATGTCTGGTGTGAACCGCTCTCCTGAGGTCATGCCACAACATCTCAATCGGGTTGAGGTCTGGACTGACTGGGCCACTCCAGAAGGCGTATTTCTTCTGTTCAAGCCATGTTGTTGCTGATTTACTTCTGTGTTTTTGGTTGTTGTCCTGTTGCATCACCTACCTTCTGTTGAACTTCAATTGGAGGACAGATAGCCTTACATTCTCCTGCAAAATGTCTTGATAAACTTGGGAATTAATTTTTCCATGGATGATAGCAAGCTGCCCAGGCCTCGAGGCAGCAAAGCAGCCCCAAACCATGATCCTCCCTCCACCATACTTTACAGTTGGGATGAGGTTTTGATGTTGATGTGCTGTGCCTTTTTTCCTCCACACAGTGTTGTGGTATCCTTCCAAACAACACAACTTTAGTTTCATCTGTCCACAAAATATTTTGCCAGTAGCGCTGTGGAACATCCAGGTGCTCTTTTGCAAACCTCAGACATGCAGCAATGTTTTTTTAGACAGCAGTGGCTTCTTTCGTGGTGTCCTCCCATGAACACCATTCTTTTTTAGTGTTTTACGTATCATAGACTCGTCAACAGAGATGTTAACATGTTCCAGAGATTTCTGTACATCTTTAGCTGACTCTCTAGGATTCTTCTTAAGCTCATTGAGCATTCTGCGCTGTGCTCTTGCAGTCATCTTTGTAGGACGGCCACTCCAAGGGAGAGAAGTAACAGGGCTGAAATTTCTCCATTTACAGACTATTTGTCTTACCGTCGACTGACTTTTAGAGATACTTTTGAAACTCTTTCCAGCTTCATGCAAGGCAACAATTCTCAATCTTATGTCGTCTGCGATCTTTTTTGTTCGAGGCATGGTTCACATCAGGTAATGCTTCTTGTGAATAGCAAGCTCAAATTTTGTTTTTATGGGGCAGGGCAGCTCGACCCAAAATCTCCATTCTCGTCTCATTGATTCGACTCCAGGGTAGTTGACTCGTGGCTCCAATTAGCATTTGCCTAGGGGTTCACGTTCTTTGCTTCACGGAAACATGGCTCACTGGAGAGACGCTCTCGGATGCGGTGCAGCCAGCAGGTTTCTCCACACATCGCGCCGACAGAAACAAACACCTTTCTGGTAAGAAGAGTGGTGGGGGCGTATGCCTTATGGCTAACGAGACGTGGTGTGATCACAGAAACATACAGGAACTCAAATCCTTCTGTTCACCTGATTTAGAATTCCTCACAATCAAATGTAGACCGCATTATCTACCAAGAGAATTCTCTTCGATTATAATCACAGCCGTATATATTCCCCCCCAAGCAGACACATCGATGGCTCTGAACGAACTTTATTTGACTCTTTGCAAACTGGAATCCATACATCCTGAGGCTGCATTCATTGTTGCTGGGGATTTTAACAAGGCTAATCTGAAAACAAGACTCCCTAAAATGTATCAGCATATCGATTGCGCCACCAGGGCTGGCAAAACCTTGGATCACTGTTATTCTAACTTCCGTGACGCATATAAAGGCCCTGCCCCGCCCTCCTTTCGGAAAAGCTGACCACAACTCCATTTTGCTGATCCCTGCCTACAGACAGAAACTAAAACAAGAAGCTCCCACGCTGAGGTCTGTCCAACGCTGGTCCGAACAAGCTGATTCCACACTCCAAGACTGCTTCCATCACGTGGACTGGGACATGTTTCGTATTGCGTCAGGCAACAACATTGACGAATACGCTGACTCGGTGTGCGAGTCACCCCGCTCCTCCGCTCTCTCCACTGGCTTCCAGTTGAAGCTCGCATCCGCTACAAGACCATGGTGCTTGCCTACGGAGCTGTGAGGGGAACGGAACCGCAGTACCTCCAGGCTCTGATCAGGCCCTACACCCAAACAAGGGCACTGCGTTCATCCACCTCTGGCCTGCTCGCCTCCCTACCACTGAGGAAGTACAGTTCCCGCTCAGCCCAGTCAAAACTGTTCGCTGCTCTGGCCCCCCAATGGTGGAACAAACTCCCTCACGACGCCAGGACAGCGGAGTCAATCACCACCTTCCGGAGACACCTGAAACCCCACCTCTTCAAGGAATACCTAGGATAGGATAAGTAATCCTTCTCACCCCCCCCTTAAATGATTTAGATGCACTATTGTAAAGTGGCTGTTCCACTGGATGTCAGAAGGTGAATTCACCAATTTGTAAGTCGCTCTGGATAAGAGCGTCTGCTAAATGACTTAAATGTAAATGTAAATGAGTTCATTAGAACGTGCGTTGAAGATGTCGTTCCCATAGCAACGATTAAAACATTCCCTAACCAGAAACCGTGGATTGATGGCAGCATTCGCGTGAAACTGAAAGCGCGAACCACTGCTTTTAATCAGAGCAAGGTGACTGGTAACATGACCGAATACAAACAGTGCAGCTATTCCCTCCGTAAGGCTATCAAACAAGCTAAGCGTCAGTATAGAGACAAAGTAGAATCTCAATTCAACGGCTCAGACACAAGAGGTATGTGGCAGGGTCTACAGTCAATCACGGACTACAAGATGAAATCCAGCTCAGTCACGGACCAGGATGTCTTGCTCCCAGGCAGACTAAATAACTTTTTTGCCCGCTTTGAGGACAATACAGTGCCACTGACACGGCCTGCAACGGAAACATGCGGTCTCTCCTTCACTGCAGTCGAGGTGAGTAAAACATTTAAACGTGTTAACCCTCGCAAGGCTGCAGGCCCAGACGGCATCCCCAGCCGCGACCTCAGAGCATGCGCAGACCAGCTGGCTGGTGTGTTTACGGACATATTCAATCAATCCCTATACCAATCTGCTGTTCCCACATGCTTCAAGAGGGCCACCATTGTTCCTGTTCCCAAGAAAGCTAAGGTAACTGAGCTAAACGACTACCGCCCCGTAGCACTCACTTCCGTCATCATGAAGTGGTTTGAGAGACTAGTCAAGGACCATATCACCACCCTACCTGACACCCTAGACCCACTCCAATTTGCTTACCGCCCAAATAGGTCCACAGACGACGCAATCTCAACCAAGAATACCTATGTGAGAATGCTGTTCATCGACTACAGCTCGGCATTTAACACCATAGTACACTCCAAGCTCGTCATCAAGCTCGAGACCCTGGGTCTCGACCCCGCCCTGTGCAACTGGGTACTGGACTTCCTGACGGGCCGCCCCCAGGTGGTGAGGGTAGGCAACAACATCTCCACCCCGCTGATCCTCAACACTGGGGCCCCACAAGGGTGCGTTCTGAGCCCTCTCCTGTACTCCCTGTTCACCCACGACTGCGCGGCAACGCACGCCTCCAACTCAATCATCAAGTTTGCGGACGACATAACAGTGGTAGGCTTGATTACCAACAACAACGAGACGGCCTACAGGGAGGAGGTGAGGGCCCTCGGAGTGTGGTTTCAGGACAATAACCTCACACTCAACGTCAACAAAACTAAGGAGATGATTATGGACTTCAGGAAACAGCAGAGGGAACACCCCCCTATCCACATCGGTGGAACAGTAGTGGAGAGGGTAGTAAGTTTTAAGTTCCTCGGCATACACATCACAGACAAACTAAATTGGTCCACTCACACAGAGAGCATCGTGAAGAAGGCGCAGCAGTGCCTCTTCAACCTCAGGAGGCTGAAGGAATTCAGCTTGTCACCAAAAACACTCACAAACTTCTACAGATGCACAATCGAGAGCATCCTGGCGGGATGTATCACCGCCTGGTACGGCAACTGCTCCGCCCACAACCGTAAGGCTCTCCAGAGGGTAGTGAGGTCTGCACAACGTATCACCGGGGGCAAACTACCTGCCCTCCAGGACACCTACACCACCTGATGTTACAGGAAGGCCATAAAGATCATCAAGGACAACACCCACCCGAGCCACTGCCTGTTCACCCCGCTATCATCCAGAAGGCGAGGTCAGTACAGGTGCATCAAAGCTGGGACCGAGAGACTGAAAAAGAGCTTCTATCTCAAGGCCATCAGACTGTTAAACAGCAACCACTAACATTGAGTGGTTGCTGCCAACACACTGACTCAACTCCAGCCACTTCAATAATGGGAATTGATGGGAAAGGATGTAAAATATATCACTACCCACTTTAAACAATGCTACCTAATATAATGTTTACATACCCTACATTATTCATCTCATATGCATACGTATATACTGTACTCTATCATCTACTGCATCCTTATGTAATACATGTATCACTAGCCACTTTAACTATGCCACTTTGTTTACATACTCATCTCATATGTATATACTGTACTCGATACCATCTACTGTATCTTGCCTATGCTGCTCTGCACCATCACTCATTCATATCTTTATGTACATATTCTTTATCCCCATACACTGTGTATAAGATATTAGTTTTGGAATTGTTAGTTAGATTACTTGTTGGTTATTACTGCATTGTCGGAACTGGAAGCACAAGCATTTCGCTACACTCGCATTAACATCTGCTAACCATGTGTATGTGACAAATAAAATTTGATTTGGATTTCCAACCTACACTGTGAATGTTTAAATGATGTATTCAATATAGACATGAAATACAAAAAATACAATAATTTGTGTGTTATTAGTTTAAGCACACTGTATGTCTATTGTTGTGACTTAGATGAAGATCAGATAACATTTTCCATTAAATTTAGGTCATTCCAACGGGTTCACATAGTTTTTCTTGCCACTGTAACTAGGCAAGTCAGTTAAAGAACAAATTCTTATTTCCAATGACAGCCTACCCGAGCAAACCCTAACCCTAGATGACGCTGGGCCAATTTTGTGCGCTGCCCTATTGGACTCCCAATCACGGCCGGTTGTGATACAGCCTGGAACTGAACCAGGGTCTGTAGTGAAGCCTCTAGCACTGAGATGCAGTGCCTTAGACTGCTACACCACTCGGGAGTATACTGTATTTATGCCCAACTTTCCATACCATGATTCATTTAATGGCAGGGTAGCCTAGTGGTTAGAGCGTTGGACTAGTAACCGGAAGGTTGTGAGTTCAAAACCCCCGAGCCGACAAGGTACAAATCTGTCGTTCTGCCCCTGAACAGGCAGTTAACCCACTGTTCCCAGGCAGTCATTGAAGAATAAGAATGTGTTCTTAACTGACTTGCCTGGTTAAATAAAAAAAAATAAAAAGGTAAAAATTAACTTGTAAGTCGCTCTGGATAAGAGCGTCTGCTAAATGACTTAAATGTAAATGTAAATGTTCAATTAACATTAGGAATCTTGAACACATTAATAATATTATAAAACCATGTATACTCATATATCCAAGTACAGTGCCTTGCGAAAGTATTCGGCCCCCTTGAACTTTGCGACCTTTTGCCACATTTCAGGCTTCAAACATAAAGATATAAAACTGTATTTTTTGTGAAGAATCAACAACAAGTGGGACACAATCATGAAGTGGAACGACATTTATTGGATATTTCAAACTTTTTTAACAAATCAAAAACTGAAAAATTGGGCGTGCAAAATTATTCAGCCCCTTTACTTTCAGTGCAGCAAACTCTCTCCAGAAGTTCAGTGAGGATCTCTGAATGATCCAATGTTGACCTAAATGACTAATGATGATAAATACAATCCACCTGTGTGTAATCAAGTCTCCGTATAAATGCACCTGCACTGTGATAGTCTCAGAGGTCCGTTAAAAGCGCAGAGAGCATCATGAAGAACAAGGAACACACCAGGCAGGTCCGAGATACTGTTGTGAAGAAGTTTAAAGCCGGATTTGGATACAAAAAGATTTCCCAAGCTTTAAACATCCCAAGGAGCACTGTGCAAGCGATAATATTGAAATGGAAGGAGTATCAGACCACTGCAAATCTACCAAGACCTGGCCGTCCCTCTAAACTTTCAGCTCATACAAGGAGAAGACTGATCAGAGATGCAGCCAAGAGGCCCATGATCACTGGATGAACTGCAGAGATCTACAGCTGAGGTGGGAGACTCTGTCCATAGGACAACAATCAGTCGTATATTGCACAAATCTGGCCTTTATGGAAGAGTGGCAAGAAGAAAGCCATTTCTTAAAGATATACATAAAAAGTGTCGTTTAAAGTTTGCCACAAGCCACCTGGGAGACACACCAAACATGTGGAAGAAGGTGCTCTGGTCAGATGAAACCAAAATGGAACTTTTTGGCAACAATGCAAAATGTTATGTTTGGCGTAAAAGCAACACAGCTCATCACCCTGAACACACCATACCCACTGTCAAACATGGTAATTTTGCACACCCAATTTTTCAGTTTTTGATTTGTTAAAAATTTGAAATATCCAATAAATGTCGTTCCACTTCATGATTGTGTCCCACTTGTTGTTGATTCTTCACAAAAAAATACAGTTTTATATCTTTATGTTTGAAGCCTGAAATGTGGCAAAAGGTCGCAAAGTTCAAGGGGGCCGAATACTTTCGCAAGGCACTGTACATTGTTATCATGTGTGTCTTCAGTACTCAATATCCATGCCTTTAAAATATATTAATTCCAAAGGCTGTAACTGAGTTTGTGTTTAATAAATGCATTTTAATGTTTGATCTGGAATTAATGTTCACAAGAAACAAATTGACTCACTTCCCATACGAAAAAAAACATACATGTGAAATATTTCAAATTGACCAAATAATGTATTTTTAATACATTCCAACACATATTACGGAATGTATGTATAATATGTATATAAATGTATGTAGAATGTATAACACTATGTTAAATGCATCAAAATGTATTTCATGTATTTCAAAATACCTTCTGTAAATGTATTCAAATATATTTTCACATGTATTTATCAATATATTTGATAAATATATTTTCAAATGTATTTGTAAATGTCTTGGGAAATATTAGATTTGATTCTTTTTGTAAGAAATACATAAAATGTATTTAAAATGTATGGCAAATATAAAAAAATTGGCCAAATCTTATTGCAATGGTGACTGTCTTAACAATGGAGCTCTTAGTATCACATACACTTATGTCAGTCTCATTAAGACTGCAGAACTGGCAGTGTACAAGCTCAACCTTTAATAACAGAGTACAACATAATAGGTGGTGGGCTGAAGCCTTTAAACATGAAGTTCATCGATCCCCATCGAGGAAGGAGCAGATTTTTTTGTATATGGCAGTAAAAAATTATGATGACTATAACATTTGTCGAAAACCTTCAATTCTTGCACATTTTCTCATAAAAAAAGTATATTTCAAAACTCGGCTGCTCAGGCTAATTTTCCAAACTACTGAACTTCGAACCAATCAGAACTCAAGTACATACACCTCGTGATGACAGCAGCCAATGGCCTGCTTATATCTACAATGTAAACACGGCCTTTTGTGAAAACGTGAGCTGTTGTCTGAAGAGGAACAGATATAGTTAGCTAGCTCCCAGACTGAAATAAGAGAAATATCTGTTTTTGAGTGCACTTGAAATATGCAGCATGCAATACAAATTGTCTTGATTATATGAACTCCGCTAAACATTTAGCCAATTTATTGAAAGCTAGCCAATGTTACAGACCAGCCTAGGCAGCTACTGTAAATGCCAATCTGTGTTTCATTAGCCATCTCTCTGTCAGTGAATTCAATTGTTGAATCATGTTTTGTCATGATCATATGTCTTATCTCAAGTAACTAGCTGCAGGCACGTAACCACGGTTTTAGGGACTAGGGACTATTCTAGTCACTCAATGGGATATCCTTCTGCCTTGCGGCATGATGAGTCGAGATATTAATTTCAGAGTAATTCCATGCCACAGGTGTGTGCCCCCACCCCTCATAAATACCTGGCATCATTTCCTCGAGACTCTTCCCAAGGCTACAAGGGAACCGGCAGCTGGATTAGCATAGTCCCTAGCTCATAGAACCTTGGTAACGTGAGTAACCTTCGTTCTATTTCACTTGAGGGACTATGCTAGTCACTCAATGGGATGATAATACCAGAGCAAGTCAGTTCTCGTAAGACACAGCCTAGAGCAGTGATTGCCAACCTTTTTGAATTAAGATCACTTTCTGAGTCAAAATGCAAGACGAGATCTTCCACTCAATGTTGTTCGGACATTATCGAGCATTACCAGCATATATTTCAAAATTTGATGTAGGCTATATGATCACACCGGTAATAGAGCAGATGTTGTGTTACTTGTGAGGCATAGCTGAGTGAGCACACATTAAAAAGAAAACAAATTATTTTACTGGGCTGATGGTGCCTGCATCTGATGGTCAGTTTCAGCGGATGCAGTGAGCTGCAAACTGAGGGTCCGCCTCTCAATGCCCCTCCACTCTGCCATTCCTCCACTGACACTGACCAAAAAGGGACACCATCTTTCAGCTGAGGGCAAAACTCGAGTCACACTGCATTATTTCTACCTCATGCACAAATTCATGTCGTTACTCATATGAACAGAGAAAGTGAAATATTCCTTGCTATAAAAATTAAAAAATAGCAGGACTATTATTTGTTTTTCAACAGGACAATGACTCCACACACCTCCAGGCTATGTAAGGGATATTTTACCAAGAAGGAGAGTGATGGAAACCTGCATCAGATGACCTGGCCTCCACAATCACCCGACCTCAACCCAAATGAGTTGGACCGCAGAGTGGAGGAAAAGCAGCCAACAAGGAACTCCTTAAAGACTGTTTGAAAAGCACTCCAGGTGAAGCTGGTTGAGGCAATGCCAAGAGTGTGCAAAGCTGTCATCAAGACAAAGGGTGGCTACTTTGAAGAATCTAAAATCAAAAATCTATTTTGATTTGTTTAACACTTTTTTGGTTACTACATGATTCCATATGTGTTAGTTAAAAGTTAATGTATTCACTATTATTCTACAATGTATAAAATAAGATGAGTTAGACATTTTTTAAATCCATTTTGCAGTCAGGCTGTAACACAACACAATTTGAAATAAGTCAAGGGGTATGAAAACTTTTTGAAGACACTGTAGCTTGTCATTCCGTGACAAGCAGCATTTTAGCTTTCAGTTTATTCCAACTCATAATTTATGACTTACAAAAATCTATAGGACATGTAGTGTAAGTCAAATAGTCATCAAGGCAGGACCCACTAATTTCATTCATACTGACAAATAAGAAAAGGCACATTATCCCTGTCAATAGTTGGAGTAGGATGATTGCCGAGCACCCTGCCTCAGACTGTCAGGATGTTCCTTTGCTGTGATGATTTCTGTAATTGATTATTGTCTCTCACTTGGTCTTTTCAGCTCTCCTGTGTTCTGGTCTCACATATCAACCAAGAGCTATTTACCAAGCATGGGCTGATTCACTCATCTGTGAGGAGAACCATCCAACTGTAGTTTGAACTAGCCCTGTCATTACTATTTAGACATTGGGGCCATGTGTGGTTCCCACCGTGAAGCATGGAGGAGGAGGTGTGATGGTGTGGGGGTGCTTTGCTGTGAAACAGTCTGTGATTTATTTAGAATTCAAGGCACACATAATCAGAATATCTATCACAGTATTCTGCAGCGATATGCCATCCCATCTGGTTTGCGATTAGTGGGACTATGACTCAACACACCTCCAGGCTGTGCAAGGGCTATTTGACCAAGAATGAGAGTGATGGAGTGCTGCATCAGATGACCTGACTTTTGGAAAAGCATTCCAGGTGAAGCTGGTTGAGAGAATGCCAAGAGTGTGCAAATCTGTCATCCAGGCAAAGGGGTTGAAGAAACTTTGAAGAATCAAAACAAATAAAT
This sequence comes from Oncorhynchus masou masou, assembly GCF_036934945.1. Lineage (NCBI taxonomy): Eukaryota > Metazoa > Chordata > Actinopteri > Salmoniformes > Salmonidae > Oncorhynchus > Oncorhynchus masou. Next base: position 34,353,669 of record NC_088232.1, read on the forward strand.
ATATTTTGTTTTGTTTAACACTTTTCTGGTTACTACATGATTCCATGAGTTGTTTAATATTTTTGATGTCTTCACTATTATTCTACAATGTAGAAAATAGTACAAGTAAAGAAAAACCTTGAATGAGTAGGTGTGTCCAAACTTTTGACTGTAAGTATTCACAACCCTTTGCTATGACACTCCAAATTGAGCTCATGTGCATCTAATTTCCTTGAGATGTCACTACAACTTGATTGGAGTCCACCTGTAGCTAATTCAATTATTTGGCCATAATTTAGAAAAAACACACCTGTCTATAAAAGGTCCCACAGTTGATACTGAATGTCAGAGCAGAAACTATACCATGAAGTCCAAGGAACTATCCGTAGATCTCTGAGATTTGTGATGAGAATTGTGATGAGGCATATAGCTGGGGAAGGGTTTAAAACAATTTCTAGAGTGTTGAATGTTTCCAAGACCACAGTGGTGTCCATCATTGGGAAAATGGAAGAAAATATGCATCTACCCAGACTGCCTAGAGCTGGCCGTCTGACCAAACTGAGCAACCAGGCAAGAAGGACCTTGGTCAGGGAGGTGACCCAATGACCGCTCTGACAGAACTACAGAGTTCCTTGGCTGAGATGGGAGAACATGCCAGAAGGGCAACCATCTCTACAGCTCTTCACCAATCTGGGCTTTATGCGAGACCAGACGGATGTCACAAAAAGGCGCATGACAGCATGCCTGGAGTTTGCAAAAACTCTTTGGCATGAATGTAAAGCACTAAGAGAATTATCATCAGTTATAGTCACAGCTGTGTACATTCCCCATCAAGGAAACACCAAGACGGCAATCAAGGAACATCACTGGACTATATGCAAACTGGAAACCATGCATCCTGAGGCTGCATTTATTGTGGCTGGGGATTTTAACAAAGCCTACCTAAATTCTTCCAGCATATTGATTGCGCTATGCGCATGCGCAATCCCCTCAACCACTGCTACTCTAACTTCTGCGATGCAAACAAAGCCCTCCCCCGCCATCCCTTTGGCAAAGCCGACCACGACGCTATCTTCCTCCTTCCGTCTTATAGGCAGAAACTCAAACAGGATGTACCAGTGATGAGAACCATTCAACGCTGGTCCAACCAATCGGAAGCCATGCTTCGGACTGGAATATGTTCCGGTCAGCCTCAGAGAACAACATTGACCTAAACGCTGACTCGGTGAGAGCGTTTATAAAGAAGTGCATTGGAGATGTTGTACCCACTGTGACTATTAAAACCTGCCCTAACCAGAAACCGTGGATGGCGGCATTCGCGCAAAACTGAAAGCACTATCCACCTCATTTAAAGATGGAAAAAGATTCTGGGAATATGTCTGAATATAAACAGTGTAGCTATTCCCTCCGCAAGGCAGTCAAACACGTGAAATGCTAGTACAGGGACACGAGACGTATGTGGCACGGTCTACAGGAAATCACGGACTACAAAAAGAAATCCAGCCTCGTCACGGACACAGACGTCATGCTTCCAGACAAACTAAACACCTTCTTTGCCCACTTTGAGGATAATACAGTGCCACCGTCGCGGCCTGCTAATAAGGACCTCCCCCACTCCTTCTCCGTGGCTGACGTGAGTAAAAGATTTAAACGTGTTAACCCTCACAAGGCTGCTGGCCCAGACAGCATCCCTAGCTGTGTCCTCAAAGCTTGCGCAGACCAACTGGCTGGTGTGTTTACGGACATATTCAATCACTCCCTATCCCAGTCTGTTGTCCCATATGCTTCATGATGGCTAACATTGTTCCTGTACCCAAGAAGGCAAAGTTAACTGAACTGAATGACTACCGCCCCATAGCACTCACTTCTGTCATCATGAAGTGCTTTGAGAGACTAGTCAAGGATCATATCACCTCCACCTTACCGGCCATCCTAGACCCACTTCAGTTTGCATACCACCCCAACAGGTCCACAGACAACACAATCGCCATCACACTGCACACTGCCCTATCCCATCTGGACAAAATGAATACCTATTTAAGAATGCTGTTCATTGACTACAGCTCAGCATTCAACACCATAGTACCCTCCAAGCTCATCATCAAGCTGGAGAGCCTGGGTCTCAACCCCAACCCTGTGCAATTGGGTCCTGGACTTTCTAACGGGCCGCCCCCAAGTGGTGAAGGTAGGCAACAAAATCTCCATGTTGCTGACCCTCAACACTGAGGCCCCACAAGGGTGCATGCTGAGCACCCTCCTGTACTCCCTGTTCACCCACGACTGCGTGGCCATGCATGTCTCCAACTCAATCATCAAGTTCGCAGACGACACAACAGTAGTGGGCCTGATTACCAACAACGACGAGACAGCCTACAGGGAGGAGGTGAGGGCACTCGGAGTCTGTTATCAGGAAAACAATCTCTCACTCAAAGTCAACAAAACAAAGGAGATGATTGTGGACTCCAGGAAACAGCAGAGGGTGCACCCCCCTATCCACATTGATGGGAAAGAAGGTGGAAAGTTAAGGTCCTTGGCAGACACATCACAGACAAACTGAAATGGTCCACTCACACAGACAGTGTGGTGAAGAAGGCGCAATAGCGCCTCGTCAACCTCAGGAGGCTAAAGAAACTTGATTTGTCACCAAAAACCCTAACAAACTTTTACAGATGCACAATCGAGAGCATCCTGTTGGGCTGTATCACAGCCTGGTACGGCAACTGCACCACCCTCAACTGCAAGGCTCTCCAGAGGGTGGTGCGGTCTGCACAACGCCTCACTGGGGGCAAACTACCTGCCCTAAAAGACACCTACAGCACATGATGTCACAGGAAGGCCAAAAAGGTCATCAAGGACATTAACAACCCGAGCCACTGCCTGTTCAAACTGCTGCTGAGATCAGTAAAGGTCAGTAAAGGTGCATCAAAGCTGGGACTGAGAGACTGAAAAACAGCTTCTATCTCAACGCCATCAGACTGCTAAACAGCAATCACTAACTCAGAGAGGCTGCTACTGCTGCCTACATTGAGATGCATTCACTGGCCACTTTAATACACAAATCACTAGTCACTTTATACAATGCACACTAAATAATGCCACTTAATACTGCTGACATATCTTACATTACTCATATATTGTGGCAAACCTCTTCAAGGTTAGGAGCGTTTGTCACAAACTAAGTGGTAAACTGTCACCAAATCACCCAAGAATGAGAGTTCATTCGAACAGGACAGTACCTGTGTGTTTGTTTCTCCGTTCTGGTCCACCCAGGCCGTAGGCGAGGTCAAGGATAGCAGGGTTCGGTACACGAATCGGGTTCTCGGTAGGTCCAGGTCCAAACGCCAACAGGTAAGTCCAAAACAGTCCAACTCATACACGGTAAATCCAGCCAATCTCTATTGTCTCTTTCTCTATTGTTCATAGATCCTTCCAGCACTCTCTTCTTCTCTTCCTGTTTTTTCTTGACCCTTTATCTGTGGGTTGGCTCCACCTTCTGAGGGTTCCCCTTGCTTCTGGGACTTGTAGTTTTGGTGGTCGGCCATTTTGTGATCTGTAGTTCTGACAGGGGTGGCCATTTTAGTGATCGGGCAGAGCCCGTTTATTAGTTCTGCTCTCACATATCTGCCATTTACCACTCGACCCCCTTCTTTGCCACACATCTCTCCCCCTAGATCCGACCCCCAAGGTCAGGCTACCGCAGCAAAATATGCGTGCATGCGGGATAACCCATCCACGTTTCCCATTTTCTTCCATGCTCTGTGTTTCAAGTCAAAATGAAACGGTTGGAGACTCAAAAACCACCGCATCACCCGAGCGTTCTTCTCTTTAGCCCTATGCATCCAGGTGAGTGGGGCATGGTCACTGATGAGGGTGAAGTGGCGCCCCAGCAGGTAGTATTTCAGGCTTTCTAGAGCCCACTTTACTGCCAGCGCCTCTTTCTCAACGACTGAGTAGTTGGTTTCCCGTGGTTCCAGCTTCCTGCTTAAAAACAGGATGGGGTGTTCCACCCCTTCTACCTCTTGGGATAGCACTGCTCCCAAGCCGACCTCTGAGGCATCCGTCTGAACCATAAACTCTCTCTCAAAGTCTGGTACCACCAGCACTGGATTAGAGCCTCCTGTAATGTCCTAAATGCTTTGGTGGCCCTTTCATCCCATTTGACCATGTTTGGCCCTTTGGCTCTAGTCATGTCGGTAAGTGGGGCGGCCACTGTGGCATAACTTGGGATGAACTTCCGGTAGTAACCCGTCAGCCCTAGGAAGGCTCGAACCTGCTTCTTATTTACTGGTTTCGGCCATTCTCTAATTGCCTTCACCTTCTTATGTTGGAGTTTGATTAACCCTCTTCCCACAGTGTATCCCAGATACTCTGTTTCCTCTAACCCCACATAACACTTGGCAGGGTTTGCCGTAAGCCCTGCCTTTCTAAGGGCATCGAACACTGCCTGTACCCGGGGTAAGTGAGATTCCCAATCTGGGCTGTAGATCCCCACGTCATCTAAATAAGCTGCGGCATATGCTTTGTGCGGTTTTAGGACTTTGTCCATGAGCCGTTGAAAGGTGGCTGGGGCCCTGTGTAAGCCGAATGGCATGACGGTGTATTGAAACAAACCGTCAGGTGTTGCAAAGGCTGTCTTTTCTTTGGCCCTGGGGGTCAGAGGAATTTGCCAGTACCCTTTTGTCAGATCAAGAGTCGTAATGTACCGAGCATTACCAATTTTCTCCAGTAGTTCATCCACTCGGGGCATGGGGTAGGCATCAAACTTGGAGATTTCATTTACCTTCCGAAAGTCGTTACAGAACCGCAAAGACCCATCGGGCTTGGAGACCATCACAATTGGGCTAGACCACTCACTATGTGACTCTTCGATCACTCCAGCTGTCAACATTTTCTCCGCCTCTGCTCTAATCGTGGCCCGTCGAGCCTCGGGTACATGATATGGCCTCATACTCACTTTTCTCCCTGGTAGGGAAACGATATCATGAGCCGTAACCTCAGTTCGGCCAGGTACCTCTGAAAACACATCTCTGTTCTTCTGGATCAGGGTCTTTACTTCCTGTACTTGTGCTGGGGACAGAGTGGGTGAGATATTTACTTCGGCTGTCTCCTGAGTGTGTGTGGGGTATGTGACCATTAGTGTTTCTCTCTCTCTCCATGATTTTAACAGATTTATGTGATAAATCTGTTCCTGGGGCCGTCGACCTGGCTGTCGGATCCGATAATTGACTTCTCCTATTCTCTCCAGTACTTCATATGGTCCTTTCCATGTGGCCAGTAGTTTACACTCTACCGTGGGGATCAGCACTAACACCTTATCTCCCGGTTGAAATTCCCTCAGGATAGCCTGCCGGTTATAAGTGTGTCGCTGGTGCTCCTGTGCTTGTCTCATGTGCTCTCTGACGATGGGCATGACTGTGGCTATCCTGTCTTGCATTTCCGTGACGTGCTCTATGACACTAATATACGGGGTGGATTGGTGCTCCCAGGTTTCCCGGGCGATGTCTAAGATTCCCCGGGGATGCCTCCCATATACCAGCTCAAAGGGAGAAAACCCCAGCGAGGCTTGAGGAACCTCTCTAATGGCAAACATCAGATACGGCAACATGCAATCCCAGTTCTTTCCATCCTTATCGATTACCTTCCTGAGCATTGACTTCAGGGTCCAGTTGAATCTCTACTGACCTAGCCCATCCGTCTGAGGATGGTAAACCGATGTCCTCAACTGTTTCACCTGCCACAGTTTACAAAGGTCCGCCATAATTCGGGACATAAAGGGGGTCCCCTGGTCGGCAGGGGTGGATCGACCCCCTCCTTTGCCACAATATGTATACACTGTATTTTATACCATCTATTGCACCTTGCCTCTGCCGCTCGGCCATCGCTCATCCATATACTTACATGTACAGTGCCTTGCGAAAGTATTCGGCCCCCTTGAACTTTGCGACCTTTTGCCACATTTCAGGCTTCAAACATAAAGATATAAAACTGTATTTGTTTGTGAAGAATCAACAACAAGTGGGACACAATCATGAAGTGGAAAGACATTTATTGGATATTTCAAACTTTTTTAACAAATCAAAAACTGAAAAATTGGGCGTGCAAAATTATTCAGCCCCCTTAAGTTAATACTTTGTAGCGCCACCGTTTGCTGCGATTACAGATGTAAGTCGCTTGGGGTATGTCTCTATCAGTTTTGCACATCGAGAGACAGTGAGCTCAGTGAGGTTGGATGGAGAGCATTTGAACAGCAGTTTTCAGTTCTTTCCACAGATTCTCGATTGGATTCAGGTCTGGACTTTGACTTGGCCATTCTAACACCTGGATATGTTTATTTTTGAACCATTCCATTGTAGATTTTGCTTTATGTTTTGGATCATTGTCTTGTTGGAAGACAAATCTCCGTCCCAGTCTCAGGTCTTTTGCAGACACCATCAGGTTTTCTTCCAGAATGGTCCTGTATTTGGCTCCATCCATCTTCCTATCAATTTTAACCATCTTCCCTGTCCCTGCTGAAGAAAAGCAGGCCCAAACCATGATGCTGCCACCACCATGTTTGACAGTGGGTATGGTGTGTTCAGGGTGATGAGCTGTGTTGCTTTTACGCCAAACATAACGTTTTGCATTGTTGCCAAAAAGTTCAATTTTGGTTTCATCTGACCAGAGCACCTTCTTCCACATGTTTGGTGTGTCTCCCAGGTGGCTTGTGGCAAACTTTAAACAACACTTTTTATGGATATCTTTAAGAAATGGCTTTCTTCTTGCCACTCTTCCATAAAGGCCAGATTTGTGCAATATACGACTGATTGTTGTCCTATGGACAGAGTCTCCCACCTCAGCTGTAGATCTCTGCAGTTCATCCAGAGTGATCATGGGCCTCTTGGCTGCATCTCTGATCAGTCTTCTCCTTGTATGAGCTGAAAGTTTAGAGGGACGGCCAGGTCTTGGTAGATTTGCAGTGGTCTGATACTCCTTCCATTTCAATATTATCGCTTGCACAGTGCTCCTTGGGATGTTTAAAGCTTGGGAACCTTTTTGTATCCAAATCCGGCTTTAAACTTCTTCACAACAGTATCTCGGACCTGCCTGGTGTGTTCCTTGTTCTTCATGATGATCTCTGCGCTTTTAACGGACCTCTGAGACTATCACAGTGCAGGTGCATTTATACGGAGACTTGATTACACACAGGTGGATTGTATTTATCATCATTAGTCATTTAGGTCAACATTGGATCATTCAGAGATCCTCACTGAACTTCTGGAGAGAGTTTGCTGCACTGAAAGTAAAGGGGCTAAATAATTTTGCACACCCAATTTTTCAGTTTTTGATTTGTTAAAAAAGTTTGAAATATCCAATAAATGTCGTTCCACTTCATGATTGTGTCCCATGATTGTGTTGATTCTTCACAAAAAAATACAGTTTTATATCTTTATGTTTGAAGCCTGAAATGTGGCAAAAGGTCGCAAAGTTCAAGGGGGCCGAATACTTTCGCAAGGCACTGTACATATTCTCATTCACCCCTTTAGATTTGTGTGTATTAGGTAGTTGTTGGGGAATTGTTAGATTACATGTTAGATATTACTGCACTGTCAGATCTAGAAGCACAAGCATTTCACTACACTCACATGAACATCTGCTAACCATGTGTATGTGACAAATAAAATTTGATTTGATAAGTCTGGAGAAAACCAGGCACAGCTCATCACCCGTCTACCACCATCCCTACTATGAAGCATGGTGGTGGCAGCATCATGCTATGGGGTTGCTTTTCAGCGGCAGGGACTGGAAGACACATTGTTGACAAGAACCTGCTTCAGAGTGCAAACGACCTTAGACTGGGACAAAGATGTATGTACCAACAGGACAATGACCCCAAACATAAAGCAAAAGCAATGCTGTAATGGCTTCAGAACAGGAATGCAAAAGTCCTTGAGTGGCCCAACGAAAGACAAGACTTGAATCCAATTTCCCATCTGTGGAAATACTTGAAGATTGCTGTTCACCCCCACTTCCCATCTAACTTTAAAACACCAGTCTCAAAGTCAACAGTGAAGAGGCGACTCCGGGATGCTGGCCTTCCAGGCAGAGTTCCTCTGTCCAGGGTCTGTGTTATTTTGCCCATCTTAATCTTTTCTTTTTATTGGCCAGTCTGAGATATGGCTTTGTCTTTGCAACTCTGCCTAGAAGGCCAGCATCCCGGAGTCGCCTCTTCACTGTTGACGTTGTGGGTACTATTTAATGAAGCTGCCAGTTGAGGACTTGTGAGGTGTCTGTTTCTCAAACTAGACACTCTAATGTACTTGTTCTCTTGCTCAGTTGTGCACTGGCGTCTCCCTTTCCTCTTTATATTCTGGTTAGAGCCAGTTTGCGCTGTACTGTGAAGGGAGTAGTACACAGAGTTGTACGAGATCTTCAGTTTCTTGGCAATTTCTCGAAAGGAATAGCCTTCTACAAGAGTAGACTGATGAGTTTCAGAAGAAAGATCTTTGTTTCTGGCCATTTTGAGGCTGTAATCAAACCCCCAAATGCTGATGCTCCAGATACTCAACTAGTCTAAAGAAGGCCAGTTTTATTGCTTCTTTAAATTAGCACAACAGTTTTCAGATGTGCTAACATAATTGCAGAAGGTTTTTCCAATGATCAATTAGCCTTTTAAAATGAAAAATTTGGATTAGCTATAACAACGTGCCATTGGAACACAGGAGTGATGGTTGCTGATAATGGGCCTCTGTACGCCTATGTAGATATTCCATTAAAAATCAGCCGTTTCCAGCTAGAACATTAACAATGTCTACACTGTATTTCTGATCAATTTGATGTTATTTTAATGGACAAAAAATGTGATTTGCTTTCAAAAACAAGGACATTTCTAAGTGACCCCAAACTTTTGAACGGTAGTGTATGTAAATTAGATATGTCTGTATTTCATTTGTAATACATTTGCAAAACTGTCTAAAAACTTGTTTTTACCTTGTCATTATTGGGTATTGTGTGTAGATGAGTGAGATTTTTTTAAATCCATTTTGAAATCAGACTGTAACATAACAACATGTGGAATAAGTGAAGGGGTATGAAAACTTTCTGATTACATTGTAGCTAGTGATGAAGTTATCTGCTCCTACTAGCTGGTAACAGATGTAATTATTGTAACTAGCAAGCTAGCTTTACTAAGGTGTCTGTGTTCTAAGTTGTGAGTAATTTTACAGCTTGCATTGATGGTATCATGTTTCTATAACTAAATAGTTACAAATGACAAATAAATAAAAAATACTATACCTGATAGCAGTTCATCAGACAGCGCTGTCCACTACCTTAGATACGGATAATGTGATTGACAGAAGTGATCAGCTGAGATAGTGCCATGGATAGTACACAAGTTTTGATTGGTTTACAGTTTAGTACTTGGTGGCATTTAGCTGTCCAGCTAGCGAAAATGAAAGCAAGTATTTCGCAAAAAAATGTAAGAATTAACATTGCTTACAAACGGAATTGTGTTCAGAATAAATACATATGTAAAAACAAGCTCCTCCCTCGACAGAGATTTATCATCTCAAAAACGAAAGCCAGTTGCTTGCTATGGGTCACCACCTATAACTCATGAACTGGCATGATACTTTATCCCATGGGTGGCCTAAATAGAGCTAACCCAAGGCAACGACTCCAACATGCCACGCCCCCAGATCTTCTAATAGGCTGCGGCAGCTACAATATATTTGGTCAAAATGTATTTTTATTGTACTTGACACCTAGGGTTTTCCCACCCAGACACAATATGCATAAATACCTTTTTTAAATATAGAGACCCTTTTCGAACAGACCCAATGTTAATTAGACTCGTTCCGTATAGACCTGGTTGGATCCAGAACCAGTCCAATGTGATCATCCGAGTGAGGGAAGCAGTAGAAAAGTCATTTTTAAGCTACTTTATTAACCGGAGCTGATAAAGAGTGAGAGGTGGCTCTAGCAGGTGGGGGAGGGATCTTTCTGTGAGCGAGTGGCACAGGGAGCATGGAGGAGGGAGGGCGAGATGAGAGACAGCAACCAACCGAGCCAACCGAGTGCTATCGTAGACTAAAAGCTGCCATAGCTAGGTTATTTATCATCAAATGTGATTGTGTACTATAGTACCTGTCTTGACTGCATCAAACCGGAGAAGCTAGTTAAGCTAGCTAACGCTAATTGGGTGCTTTCTCATCCTACAGTTACAAATAAAACTCAGAATATTAAGTAGCAGCCTAACTGTTGGCTCTTGGTCGTTGTAGCCTTTTCCTTTAACTTTAAATTCCATCTTCCATCGGCGCGTGTAGCTTTATGACTGTAGCCTATTGTCGCTTTGATGACTTATGATTGGCCAACAACAAGCTACACGCGCCATGCATCACTCTCGTCAAAAGCAAGGGCAGCAGCATAAATTATATAATTTCTGCCGTGTGCAGTTCTCTACAGGCCCTTCTGGACAAGTCAGTTAAAATTACACATACCCCAAACCCCTGACAATCATATGAGATCTGACCCGTTACATTATTTAGAATGCTGGATCCGGGTCTCGGATATTCGGGTACAGAAGACCTCTACTTGACACAGTACCAAAGTCATACCAAAAGCACTCAAATGCATTGAAATTACTACAAAAATGATGCATTATCGGTCATGTAGTTACTCCATGTCTTTCACTTCTCGGCACTAGATTCTTTCATGATTTAATTAAGCTGAAGAGAGGAACTTACTGTATTAATAATCATGAAAGAAATACCTCTTGAGAATGCAAACTTGTTTTTTATAAAGTTGAACATTTATCAACATTTATGACAAAATGGTAAAACGTTTTTTTGTTTTACTCATAGTACTATTAAATTATTTCACTGCCAAAGTTTACTGGATCAAAAAATATCTCTATTGATCAAAATGTAAAGAGTCATTTAAGAATCATCTGAAAGGCCCAACTACTGTATGTCATATGTCGAATTAGGAACTGCTTTGTCTACCCTATAGACTAGTGATCATAGCCATGCATTTCTGGAATTATCAGGCATTACATGCATTTTAGCAAAGATGCAAATGTCTGTAACTGTAATTGAAATATATTTTACGTGTTTTTTAAGTTAAATACATTGAAAAAACATTATTACAGTATGGGTTGGTTCTGAGAACATCTTTACACACGTTTCTGTCCTTATAATTGATCTCTGACATGTTTGTCACAACAGGAAGCAGTAACTATTTGTGAAACCTTCAGTCTGCCCATTGCTCGAGTCACTGTTAATTGAACAAGTGCCTCCTAGATTGCTGTGACAGAGGAAATGCTCTGTGGGCTTGTTGTGGAGCTTAGAAATATGCCCCCCACTGTTAATCTTGTGTCTGGATGGTGAAGGAGTCAGCAGCAGTCACTTTTCCATGTGTTGAGAGTCGAACAATTCTCTCTACTGCTCACCAGTGGTCCAGCATTACAAATCACATCATCAGCTGTCTGAGCACCACAACCACCTCTTCTCCAGCAGATTGATGGCCAAATGGAGGAAAAATCAATGGTTTCCTCATCAGAAAGAACCAGCTCTGTCGTGTTTAGGAGTTTGATGTGCACCGCTCCAGAGTTTTCCCTAACCTGCTGCTTTCTCCTCCCGGCTCTCGGCGTGAAAGTAGTGTTTGAACACACTGACAGGAACTAAGTAGATTCTCGCCATTCTCTCTAATTACCCATTTTTATCTAGCATTTTCTCACTCACTCCAATTTGTTTGATGAGTATCCCTGTAATGATGTTGGGTCATGAGTGGTATGCCCCAGGGAGCAAGGTGTGTAGGAGGCTGGTAAAGGTTTATTTAGAGGGTTGGCAAACAGTCATGGCATCACCTCTGAGGTCACCCTTCGGCTTACAGCAGTCAATTTTCCTGCACTAGGATATCCACCCACACAGCAGCTGTAGCTTCCATCAGTCCATCCGTATCAATACTCCTTTACCTCTGGAACAGGGGAGCTTTCTACACAGTGGTTGTGTAAAATACACATGAGTGGCATTTTTCACTTTGAGGTTCCCATAATGGACAATTCCAAAAAATGGACCATATGTTTGTTTACAGAGATAGTATTTGAACTGATACTTGTCACTGTATCTCTCTTAGCATTACTAGGGTTCAGTCTCTTAAAATGTAAACGCATTCTGCCTCCTGTGCTTCCAGAGCGGAGTTATTTTGAACATCCTTTTATTTATCCTGTGCCTCCAGACAGTGACTGGGCCATTCATTCCTGTTGTGCCGTGTCTGTGTGTATCTGAGCGGATCCCAGCACATCTGCTGGCTCCGCGTGCCTCCCACTCTGCTGTCTTACAACATCACCATTGCTTCTCATTTCTCCTGGCATTCTAATCAGAGCATTACGAGCTCCAGCGGGTGAAGTACGCAGAAAGTTGTGTTTCCTGACAGACAGTAAAAACCTTATAATCTCCCCGATTCAAGTGGGCCATTTAAAAAAAACACTAACTAGCGCTATCACTCAGGCCACCCCCTTCTCTTTTTCTTTAATGCCCTTTTTTTATTTAATATATTGCCCATGAAAAATGAAAGACTACCGTTTCCGCGTGTAGATATTTTGTTGCTGATGATGCGAGACGAATTTCCATCACAGCTTTGTTTCCACCGGGTGAGCGGATAATCTTTTACAGCGCAGGGCGGGAGAGCGCCTCTCCCATCAATCTCCAGGGTTTATGGCCACTGCATGGTTGCATTACCCAACTAGAACACCGGCTCGCTGTGCACACTACCGGCCCACACGGGGTCAGGGGGCGCCATGGGAGCGGCCCACTCAGGACCCATCTGGGCTCCTCTGATGGACCTGGACCCAGAGGGCACACCTCCCACCCCACTCCATCCTGCACAACAGCGGTTCACTTCTGTTCCATCACTCCTGTCATTGTTATTATGTCATTTTTCTAACAAGCTAGTCACATCTGAGAGAGCAGTAATGTTTTCGTGCTGACAGCCCCTGTGAAACTATGTTTGCAGCACAGTCTCAGCTGCTCTTATTGCCACGGTGGAAAGCATAAAGTCAGCTCCAGAGGTTTCACCCCGCTGACTTCTACGAGTGTGTGTTGTGTGTTGTGGAGCAAAATGTCCCATCTTAGTGGTGGCATCCTGCCCAGTGTGGCCCCCAGAGTGAGGCCCCTGGTGGCCCCATGGCACTGTGGTGCCTGGCAGGGGTGGAGCATCGTCTCTCCCCCTGGCCTCCACTCCTCCGCACCCCACTGCCCTGCTGCTTACCTGCTCGCCTGCCTGCACGCATGCCTCCCTGCCTCCCTCCCTGCCTCCCTCCCTGCCTGCCGCTGCTCTCCTCTTTGCCCGTGGAGACACCGTTGCTCTGATTGACAATAATGGGAACTGGCAGAATCGATGGGAGACAAGAGAGGGGCGTGTGTGTGAGATTCTCCCGGAGCTCCCAGTCACAGACCAGGGGCTCTGGCACGGCTCACCTGTCATCCCTGCACCTCCACGGATTAGGGACTGTGACAGGGGGACGGGGCTGAAGAGAGACTGTGTACTTGTCATCGTCACTGACAGCATAGAAATCGAGCATATCCGATACACTTGCACGTCTTCTTACGAGGCAAGAATCAAGCAAGAGACAATTGCTTGCTTTACAAGCATTTACTAGCTCTCCTGTCTACTCTAAAATCACAATTGCAATCATTTCTCAAAAACATTTCCAAAAAAGGACAATGTATAGAATGTCATTCACAGTATTTATTTTTTCATATCCTATCTTGTGTCATTTTGGAGAAAAAATTGCCAATAGTATCTTATATATATATATATAAATATATGTTTACTGTGCTCACAAGAGTGGAATATTGTCCGTGTGTGTTGGTAGCAGAGCGAGGGCAGGTGTTGCGACAGGGGACACTCCATTCTCTAATTGATCGGCAAAAGATGCACATGAAGAAGACGTTAAAGTGAAATGAAGTCATAACAGTGAATTGAGACATTTATTAGGTCAGACGAAAGGCCCTCAGAAACGTTGAGATTGTTTATTGATTTTTGTGTTTTGGCTGGCTGCGCCGGAGTAATCGTTTGGGCTGTTGCTGCCACTGGAGCTACCAGCCGGCCCGGGGCTGGGGTACAGCCAATTGTAAGGTGGGACCCTGGACTGAGACTTCCACCCAAAGTAAGATACTTAAACCATGATAACGCAATATGACTGTAGTCATCCCCATCTCATACTGACTTTAGCCCATTTAGCCTTGTCCAACTGACCACAATACAACACCTTCACTAAATAGAGTAATGCTGTAGGGCGGTTAGTGTTGGACATGTAACTGAAGGTCGCTGGTTCAAATACCTGAACCGACAAGGTGCAAATCTGTCAATGTGCCCTTGAGCAAGGCATATAACCCTAATTTGCTCCATGGTCACTGTACTACTATGGCTGACCCTGTAAAACAACACATTTCACTGCCCCTATCCAGCGTATGAGACAATAAAACATACACTGAGTGTATAAAACATTAAGGACACATGCTCTTTCCATTACATAGGCTGACCAGGTGAATCCAGGTGAAAGCTATGATCCCTTATTGATGTCACTTGTTAAATCCACTTCAATCTCAATCAGAATATATGAAGGGGAAGAGACATGTTAAAGAAGGATTTTTAATCATTGAGACAGATTGTGTATGTCTGCCATTCAGATGGTGAATGGGCAAGGCAGAATACTTAAATGCCTTTGAACGGGGTATGTTAGTAGGTGCCAGGGTTTGTGACAAGAACTGCAATGCTGCTAGGTTTTTTGTGCTCAACAGTTTCCCGTGTGTATCAAGAATGGTCCACCACCCAAAGGACATCCAGCCAACTTGACACTACTGTGGGAAGCATTGGAGTCAACAGGACCAGCATCTTTGTGTTCTGTATATATATATATTTTTTATGACAGACATCTTTAGAGATAGATATGTGTATAGACATGTGGAGCCTTGTTGGGAGCTGGTGTAGACGGTCTGTTGTTCCTGTGCTTGACTGATAGAGAGGAGTTCTCCCTCAGGGGACACATTGAGGTCTCTGACAGACGGCATCTTCAGGCTGTGCTTGACACAAACAGGTTGTACATTACTTGTGTGTGTGTGTGTGTGTGTGTGTGTGTGTGTGTGTGTGTGTGTGTGTGTGTGTGTGTGTGTGTGTGTGTGTGTGTGTGTGTGTGTGTGTGTGTGTGTGTGTGTGTGTGTGTGTGTTACTTCAGCATCTGTGACTTTCTGTTCGGGGAAACAGGTTCATGCAAATTCTCAGATGCAGCTACAATGTCCAAATGGTAAACAGATTAATGTAAATTCTCAGATGCAGCTACAATGCCCAAAAGGTCAATTAAAATGTGTACTGAAAGCAGTACGTGATCAGAGTTGCATGGCATTGGTATGAAATTGATTGACACAGCATGAATAAAGGAAAAAAAATATATCACACAAAGAATCACTTTCTAATCATGCTATCATCATAGAAATGCCCTCGATTGGAGGGAGCCTCAGTCCCAGACAAGCAGCCCCTATAGAGGAGCAGTAAAGATAAGGAATAAGATGATTTCACCCACTTACCCCTCCCTGGTTGGCTGAATGTGCTGAGGGGTGCTGGGCTGGTGAGTGTTAGGCAGAGTTCACCCATACTCGTGACATCAATCTGCCTGTTCTTTATTAGACGGGGCAGTGAGCTGTAACTGACTGCATTGTCCACAGATGGACTGGGGCCCATAGCACACGGGACCCTGGTCAACCACCCTGACAATACAATCAATAACCACACACTCATTACGGGCTGGGGCCGGCCTGCCTGCTTGCTTCGTGGAGCCTACCTCTGTCTCTGCCTGTCTCTCCCTCAACATCTTCTGTCTCATTCTCTTGTTCTCTGCCTGTCTCTCCCTCACTATCTTCTGTCTCATTCTCTTGTTCTCTGCCTGTCTCTCCCTCACTATCTTCTGTCTCATTCTCTTGTTCTCTGCCTGTCTCTCCCTCAATATCTTCTGTCTCATTCTCTTGTTCTCTGCCTGTCTCTCCCTCAATATCTTCTGTCTCATTCTCTTGTTATCTGCCTGTCTCTCCCTCACTACCTTCTGTCTCATTCTCTTGTTCTCTGCCTGTCTCCTCCTCACAATCTTCTGTCTCATTCTCTTGTTCTCTGCCTGTCTCTCCCTCACTATCTTCTGTCTCATTCTCTTGTTCTCTGCCTGTCTCTCCCTCAATATCTTCTGTCTCATTCTCTTGTTCTCTGCCTGTCTCTCCCTCAATATCTTCTGTCTCATTCTCTTGTTCTCTGCCTGTCTCTCCCTCACTACCTTCTGTCTCATTCTCTTGTTCTCTGCCTGTCTCTCCCTCAATATCTTCTGTCTCATTCTCTTGTTCTCTGCCTGTCTCTCCCTCATTATCTTCTGTCTCATTCTCTTGTTCTCTGCCTGTCTCTCCCTCACTACCTTCTGTCTCATTCTCTTGTTCTCTGCCTGTCTCTCCCTCACTACCTTCTGTCTCATTCTCTTGTTCTCTGCCTGTCTCTCCCCCACTACCTTCTTTCTCATTCTCTTGTTTTCTGCCTGTCTCTCACTCAATATCTTCTGTCTCATTCTTTTGTTCTCTGCCTGTCTCACACTCAATATCTGCTGTCTCATTCTCTTGTTCTCTGCTTGTCTCTCACTCAATATCTTCTGTCTCATTCTCTTGTTCTCTGCCTGTCTCTCCCTCACTACCTTCTGTCTCATTCTCTTGTTCTCTGCCTGTCTCTCCCTCAATATCTTCTGTCTCATTCTCTTGTTCTCTGCCTGTCTCTCCCTCAATATCTTCTGTCTCATTCTCTTGTTCTCTGCCTGTCTCTCCCTCACTACCTTCTGTCTCATTCTCTTGTTCTCTGCCTGTCACTTTCTTTCCCTTTCCCTGTCTCTTTTTCTCTTTGTAACCTATCATTCTCTTTCTCACCGTTTATACAATTCTTGCTATAAAACATACCTTTTTCTCTTTCTCTCTATGTATGAAACTATAGATGGAAAATGATGAGGGACGTAGAAGCAGATGGAAGCATTTTGTAGAGATGGCAGCTGCAATCTCACTACTGTTGGGACTCTTTTTTTCCTGGATCTGCGTGGCAGGTTGGACAGTAACACCCTGTGATCCTGGTTGGAGCCCAGGGCCTATAAATGGTCATGCCCTCAAGGTGGCTTCCTCAATCATGGACAGTCTTACTGACAGTTGTGGCAGCTTTCTGTGATGTATTGTTGTCTCTACCTTCTTGCCCTTTGTGCTGTTGTCTGCTATCATGTTGTGTTGCTACCCTGTTGTTGTTAGGTTGTGTTGCAACAGTGCTGTGTTGTCATGTGTTGCTGCCTTGCTATGATTTTGTCTTAGGTCTCTCTTTATGTAGTGTTGAGTTGGCTCTTCAAATCAAATCAGAACAAATCAAAGTTTATTTGTCACGTGCGCCGAATATTACAGTGAAATGCTTACTTACAGTGGGGCAAAAAAGTATTTAGTCAGCCACCAATTGTGCAAGTTCTCCCACTTAAAAAGATGAGAGAGGCCTGTATTTTTCATTATAGGTACACTTCAACTATGACAGACAAAATGAGGAAAAAAATCCAGAAAATCACATTGTAGATTTTTAATGAATTTATTTGCAAATTATGGTGGAAAATCAGTATTTGGTCAATAACAAAAGGACAGAGGAACCTCTTAAAGAAGAAGTTACAGATCTGTGAAAAAGAGAAATCTTGCTTGTTTGTAGGTGACCAAATACTTATTTTCCATCATAATTTGCAAATAAATTCATTCCAAATCCTACAATGTGATTTTCTGGATTTTTTTCTCTAATTTTGTCTGTCATAGTTGATGTGTACCTATGATGAAAATTACAGGCCTCTCTCATCTTTTTAAGTGGAAGAACTTGCACAATTGGTGGCTGACTAAATACTTTTTTGCCCCACTGTACAGGTTCTAACTAACAGGGCAAAAAAAGGTATTAGGTTAACAATAGGTATGTAAAGAAATAAAACAACAGTAAAAAGACAGTGAAAAATAACAGTAGCGAGGCTATAAAAGTAGCAAGGCTACATACAGGCACCGGTTGGCCGGGCCAATTGAGGTAGTATGTACATGTAGATATGGTTAAAGTGACTATGAATATATGATAAACAGAGAGTAGCAGCAGCGTAAAAGAGGGGTGGGGGGGGCACATAATGCAAATAGTCCGGGTAGCCATTTGATTACCTGTTCAGGAATATTATGGCTTGGGGGTAAAAAAATGTTGAGAAGCCTTTTTGTCATAGACTTGTCATTCCGGTACTGCTTGTCATGTGGTAGTAGAGAGAACAGTCTATGACTGGGGTGGCTGGGGTCTTTGACAATTTTTAGGGCCTTCCTCTGACACCGCCTGGTGTAGAGGTTCTGGAAGGCAGGCAGCTTAGCCCCAGTGAGGTACTGGGCCATACGCACTACCATCTGGTCGGAGGCCGAGCAAATGGCATACCAGGCAGTGATGCAACCAGTGAGGATGTTCTCAATGTTGCAGCTGTAGAACCTTTTGAGGATCTGAGGACCCATGCCAAATATTTTTAGTTTTGTGAGGGGGAATAGGCTTTGTCGTGCCCTCTTCACAACTGTCTTGGTGTACTTGGACCATTCTAGTTTGTTGGTGATGTGGACACCAAGGAACTTGAAGCTCTCAACCTGCTCCACTACAGCCCAGTCGATGAGAATGGGGGAGTGCTCGGTCTTCCCTTTACTGTCGTCTACAATCATCTCCTTAGTCTTGGTTACGTTGAGGGATAGGTTGTTATTCTGGCACCACCCGGCCAGGTCTCTGACCTCCTCCCTGTAGGCTGTCTCGTCATTGTCGGTGATCAGGCCTACCACTGTTGCGTCGTCTGCAAACGTAATGATGGTGTTGGAGTCGTGCCTGGCCATGCAGTCATGGGCGAACAGGGAGTACAGGAGGGGACTGAGCATGCACCCATGGGGGGCTTCAGCGTTGAGGATCAGCGTGGCAGATGTGTTGCTACCTACCCTCACTACCTGGGGGCGACCCGTCAGGAAGTCCAGGATCCAGTTGCAGAGGGAGGTGTTTAGTCCCAGGATCCTTAGCTTAGTGATGAGCTTTGAGGGTACTATGGTGTTGAACGCTGAGCTGTAGTCAATGAATAGCATTCTCACATAGTATGCAAATTGGAGTGGGTCTAGGGTTTCTGGGATAATGGTGTTGATGTGAGCCATTATCAACCTTTCAAAGTACTCCATGGCTACGAACGTGAGTGCTACGGGTCTGTAGTCATTTAGGCAGGTTGCCTTCATATTCTTGGGCACAGGGCCTATGGTGGTCTGCTCGAAACATGTTGGTATTAATTGGCCCAGTGTCGTCCGGGTTAGGGAGGGTTTGGCCGGCAGGGATATCCTTGTCTCATCGCGCACTAGCGACTCCTGTGGCGGGCCGGGCACAGTTCGCGCTGACCAGGTCGCTAGGTGTACGGTGTTTCCTCTGACACATTGGTGCGGCTGGCTTCCTGGTTGGATGCATGCTGTGTTAAGAAGCAGTGTGGCTTGGTTGGGTTGTGTTTTGGAGGACGCATGGCTCTCGACCTTCGCCTCTTCCGAGTCCGTACGGGAGTTGCAGCGATGAGATAAGACAGTAACTACTAACAATTGGATACCACGAATTTGGGGAGAAAAAGGGGGTAAAAAAGGGGGGTGAAAAGAAACATGTTGGTATTACAGACTCAATCAGGGACATGTTGAAAATGTCAGTGAAGACACCTGCCAGTTGGTCAGCATATGCCCGGAGCACACGTCCTGCTAATCCGTCTGGCCCCACAGCCTTCTGAATGTTTACCTGTTTAAAGGTCTTACTCACGTCGGCTACGGAGAGCGTGATCACACTGTTGTCCGGATCAGCTGATGCTCTTATGCATGCCTCTGTGTTGCTTGCCTCGAAGCAAGCATAGCAGTGATGTAGCTCGTCTGGTAGGCTTGTGTCACTAGGCAGCTAGCGGCTGTGCTTCCCTTTGTAGTCTGTAATAGTTTGCAAGCCCTGCCACATAAGACAAGGGTCGGAGCCGGTGTAGTAGGATTCAATCATAGCCCTGTATTGACGCTTTGCCTGTTTGATGGTTTGTCGGAGGACATAACAGGATTTCTAGAGTCCCGCACCTTGAAAGCGGCACCTCTACCCTTTAGCTCAGTGCGAATGTTGCCTATAATCCATGGCTTCTGGTTGGGGTATGTACGTACAGTCACTGTGGGGACGATGTCCTCTATGCACGTATTGATGAAGCCAGTGACTGATGTGGTGTACTCCTCAATGTCATCGGAAGAATCCCAGAACATGTTCCAGTCTGTGATATAGCAAAACAGTCCTGTAGTTTAGCATCTGTTTCAACTGACCACTTTTTTATAGACCGAGTCACTGGTCCTTCCTGATTTAATTTTTGCTAAGTTACCCTGCATTAATGTCTCCGGCCACTTGGAGCACCGCCTCTGGGTGAGCGCTTTCCTGTTTGCCTATTTCATTATACAGCTGACTGAGTGTGGTCTTAGTGACAGCATCCGTCTGTGGTGGTAAGTAAACAGCCACGAAGAGTATAGCTGAAAACTCTCTAGGTAAGTACTGTGGTCTGCAATTTATCACAAGATTCCTTAGAGATTTCCTTATTTTTTGTGCACCAGCTGTTGTTTACAAATAGGCACAGACCGCACCCCCTCGTCTTACAGAGTGTGCTGTTCTATCTTGCCGGTGCAGCGTATATCCCGCTAGCTGAATATCCATGTCATCATTCAGCCACGATTCCGTGAAACATAAGATATTATAGTGTTTGATGTCCCGTTGGTAGGATAATCATGGTCGTATCTCATCTAATTTATTGTCCAATGATTGCATGTTGGCGAGTAATATTGACGGTAACGGCAGCTTTCCCACTCGCCTTCTGCGGGTCCTAACGAGGCACCCCGCTCTGTGTCCTCTGTACCGACATCTCTTCCTCTTGCAAATAACTGGGATGTTGGCATTGTCGGACGTTTGGAGAATGTCCTGTGCGTCCTGCTTGTTGTTGTTGAAGAAATCTTTGTCTAATCCGAGGTGAGTGATCGCTGTCCTGATATCCAGTAGCTCTTTTTTTGCCGTAAGATACGGTTGCAGAAACATTATGTACAAAATAAGTTACAAATAATGGGAAAACCCCCACATAATAGCACAATTGGTTGGACGCCCATAAAACGGCTGCCATTTCTTCCGGCACCACTTTTGTTGTGATGTGTGTTTTGTCCTATATTTATATACTAAAAAAATGATCCCAGGCCCCCCATCCCTGTAGGAGGCCTTTTGCCTTTTGGTAGGCCGTCATTGTAAATAAGAATTTGTTCTTATCTGACTTGCCTAGTTGAATAAAGGTTCAATTAAAATAAATCTACATTTTATGAAGCATATTACGGGGAAATCCTCCCAATTAGCTCTGTCCATCAGTCCCCTTAATTGGAGTGTCGTGACTGGCTAGGGGATTACCCTGTGTACCAGAAGTAAGATCGACGAGGAGGCCAGGTCAGGATGGAGAGCTATGTGGGACTGGCGGGCTACTTTCCATCTACTTTAGGTAACAGTTACACTGTGGGACTGTGGTCTTTTATGTGGTTTATTGTAAATGTTCAGACCAGATGTTACATGCAGTACAGCAGGTCCATAGTTCCCTCTATTTTGGCAGTTACCTGTACATTCCCTGTGATCGGTGGGCACAGGTGTTCTGTATAATGGGTCCCTCTCATTCTGTACCCCTTTTTCTCTCTCTCTCTCTTTCTCTCCCCCCACACTCCATCTCTTGTGGTTTTGGTCCCCACACCTCCCCTCTCTCAACACCTCAGTCAACCATTCCTCTGTGGCCAGTCAAACATGAGACCTCAGCTTCCGCTACTAACATCCACTATCCGATGACACCGCTGCGCTGGAAAGGATATAGAGAGGCCATTTGTCTATGGAGAGATCCCTGTCCTTGCACTTCAACCATCAGACAGAGAAACCAGCACTGGCCTTTATGTGCCCTTACAATTCTCTCTCTCTCTCTCTCTCTCTCTCTCTCTCTCTGGGATTAAGAAGGGAAGCAGAGTTAACCCCGCGATTGTGAGAGAAGAGTTCCCCCATCAAGCTGAGAGCTGCAGACTGTCCAGAGATAATTCAGTCATCAGGCTTTGAACTGTAGATAGGCAGAAAGAGAATTAGCCTGGGGATGGACCAGTGTTTTGGGGAAGGGGGTGAGAGGGGGACATTGGAGAGGACAGGTGTGCCACAAGGGATTCATTAAAGGTCCAAGCTAGCTTGCTACAGCAAGAAAATAATAATCCTGCAGCTGTCACGCCCTGGCCTTTGAGAGGTTTTTATTCTCTATTTTGGTTAGGCCAGGGTGTGACTAGGGTGGGCATTCTATGTTCATTCTCTATGTTTTGGATTTCTGTGTTGTTTGGCCGGGCGTGGTTGACAATCAGAGGCAGCTGTCTATCGTTGTCTCTGATTGAGAACCATACTTAGGTAGCCTTTTCTCACCTGTGTGGTGTGGGTAGTTAATTTCTGTTTCTTGTATGTTGCACCTGACGGAGCTGTTTCCGTTGTCTCTTTGTTGTTTTGCATTTTAGTGTTCAGTTTCGAATAAACATGACGAACACGTACCAAGAGGACAGCCGTTACAGAACTACCCACCACCAAAGGACCAAGCAGCATGGTAAGGAGGAGCAGCGCTATCTGGAGAAATGGACGTGGGAGGAGATACTGGAAGGCAAGGGACCCTGGGAACAGGCTGGGGAGTATCGCCGTCCACAGGAGGAACTGGAGGCAGGCTGGGGAGTATCACCGTCCACAGGAGGAACTGGAGGCAGGCTGGGGAGTATCACCGTCCACAGGAGGAACTGGAGGCAGGCTGGGGAGTATCGCCGTCCACAGGAGGAACTGGAGGCAGGCTGGGGAGTATCGCCGTCCACAGGAGGAACTAGAGGCAGGCTGGGGAGTATCACCGTCCACAGGAGGAACTGGAGGCAGGCTGGGGAGTATCGCCGTCCACAGGAGGAACTGGAGGCAGGCTGGGGAGTATCGCCGTCCACAGGAGGAACTGGAGGCAGGCTGGGGAGTATCGCCGTCCACAGGAGGAACTGGAGGCAGGCTGGGGAGTATCGCCGTCCACAGGAGGAACTGGAGGCAGGCTGGGGAGTATCGCCGTCCACAGGAGGAACTGGAGGCAGGCTGGGGAGTATCGCCGTCCACAGGAGGAACTGGAGGCAGGCTGGGGAGTATCGCCGTCCACAGGAGGAACTAGAGGCAGGCTGGGGAGTATCGCCGTCCACAGGAGGAACTGGAGGCAGGCTGGGGAGTATCGCCGTCCACAGGAGGAACTGGAGGCAGGCTGGGGAGTATCGCCGTCCACAGGAGGAACTGGAGGCAGGCTGGGGAGTATCGCCGTCCACAGGAGGAACTGGAGGCAGGCGGGGGAGTATCACCGTCCACAGGAGGAACTAGAGGCAGGCTGGGGAGTATCGCCGTCCACAGGAGGAACTGGAGGCAGGCTGGGGAGTATCGCCGTCCACAGGAGGAACTGGAGGCAGGCTGGGGAGTATCACCGTCCACAGGAGGAACTGGAGGCAGCTAAGGTTGAGCGGAAACACTACGAGGAGTTGGCACGGCTGGCAAGGAATCCCGAGAGGCAGCCCCAAAAAACTTTTTTGGAGGGGGCACACGGGGAGTGTGGCAGAGTCAAGATTCAGACCTGAGCCAACTCCCCGTGCTTACCGTAAGGAGCCGAGGATGGAACCAGAGCCAGTCGGGGTGGAATTGGAGGTGAGCAAAGGGAGCGAAGCAGAGACCGTGAAGGAGTTAATGGGGAGATTGGAGAAGAGAGGGAGTTGCTGTGTTGGTGCATGAGGCACGACATCCGCACGACGGAGCGTCAGCTCTCCATACTCGTCCTGAGGTGCGTGCTCGCCGTCTGGTGAAGACTGTGCCAGCCCCACGCACCAGGCCACCTGTGCGCCTCCCTAGCCCTGCACATCCAGTGCCAACTCGGCGCTACAGCTCTCCAAGACGTGTTTACCATGGCGGGCATCGTACTGGTCAGGCAAAGTGTTATGCGGTGGAGCGCACAGTGTCTCCAGTACCAGGACGGATGGTGCCAGCCCTGCTCTCCAGACCTCCAGTGCGTCTCCTCGGGCCAGGATATCCTGCGTCGGCGCTGCGCACTGTGTCTCCCGTGTGTCTGCACAGCCCAGTGCGTCCTGTGCCTGCGTCCCGCACGTGCTGGGCTAAAATCACCATCCAGCCAGGACGGGTTGTGCAGGCCCTTAGTTCGAGACCTCCAGTGCGCCTCCACGGCCCGGTCTATCCTGAGTGTCCTCCAAGGACCAGGCTGTCTCTCTGTCTCCTCCCTCCAGAGTCTCCCGCCTGTCCGGAGCTGCCAGAGTCTCCCGCCTGTCCGGCACTGCCAGAATCTCCCGCCTGTCCGGCGCTGCCAGAATCTCCCGCCTGTCCGGCGCTGCCAGAGTCGCCCGCCTGTCCGGCGCTGCCAGAGTCGCCCGCTGCGAGGGTCCCCAGTCCGGGTCGGCGGCGAGGGTCCCCGCTCCAGAGGCGCCACCTAAGTGGGCCAAGCCTAAGGTGGAGCGGGGTCCACGTCCCGCACCAGAGCCACCGTCGTAAAGAAGGCCCAGGGGGGTACTGTCAAGCCCTGGCCATAGAGAGGTTTTTATTGTGGAAATTACAAACTTCAGAAGCCTTTTTAAACCTCAAATACACTACATGTTTTACATTTCTTGCATTGCATTAAGGTTCTCCTGCAACAGGGTGATCAAATTAAGAACCTACATCTGTAGGACCCAGTGCAGGTGGAAGTGTACTTATGTAGGAAGCATAAGCAGCTTAAAAATGTATAAAACCATCAAATGAAGAGTAACAAAAAGATGTCAATGAGTATTGAATGCTTTTAAGATGACAGGCACTTATCTCATGAAACATTTATGATGTGCAAATTGTATTCAGCAGAGAGATTAGCTGTTATCCAGTTAACTAAAGAGCATGAAGATTTCCCAATTTTTATTTAATTTGAATATTGATCTCCTTAATCTGCCTTTGTAAATAAACCTCCTTCCTGCAGCTGACAGTCCATCTGTACGTGCAGAGTGGTTTTCTGTAAGTACCCTGTCTCTGTAAGCACCCTCTTCCCATCCTGCATTTTATGAATGCAAAAAAAGATGGGGAGAGGAAATTAATTTGCAATAAACATCTTGACAGAGTGGCTTTTGTTTTTGCCAAGGCACATGGTCCTCCTCAGTATCTGTCCAGGTGTTTTGGTCTGTGACCCCCTCCTTCCCAGCCCCATGCTCCAGGGCAGGGTGCACTATGAAAAGCCTCGGGTGTCCCATCAAAGGGCCCATTGAGACCGGGCCACGGGCCACAGGCAGGACAGAGGGGCCACAGTGTCAGCCCTGGAAACGAGACACCCTCCGACAGCAGCCCACACGGCCCACTCCAGGACATGTTGACAGCCTGGCAAAAGCAGATCAGTGGGGATACTCTCATTCACTCCTACCTCTTCATCTCCCTGGTTGGCCCTGGTGCCCAAACCAGAGACAGAGACAGAGAGACAGAGAGAGAGAGAGAGAGAGAGAGAGAGAGAGAGAGAGAGAGAGAGAGAGAGAGAGAGAGAGAGCGAGTTACAAAGAGAGAGGATGTAGCAGAAAACAGAGTGAAGTGAAATGGGCCCAGAGATAGAAAGGAGAGATAAGTTGGAACTTCAAACGTCGGATGGGATGAACCCCGGGACAGGTGTGACAGGAGGTAGAGATACTGTACAGGAGGAGGTGTTGGGCTATACGCAGCGCTATCTACATGGCCTCTGTCCCTCATCCTCTGTGTAACTAAACCACTGTTCCTCTGCTTCCAACAGAATCATAATGTCACTGTACTGTTTACCTACCCTTGTCCCGAACACACTCCTTTATCAGGACCTCCTCTGACCTGCAGGTAACATACATCATTGACATGCAATTCAGACAATACAATGTGTAGCAAGGTGTTTTGGAATAACCATTCAAGCCATTGAATAATGGCCTCGCAGAACCTGAATTAAAATAGAATGACTGGATTTGCTGAACGTGATGCATTGTTAATGCTTTAACACTTTTTGTTTATTGATCGATAGGTTTATTTCATATCTGTTTTTTGTCTTTATATTGAAAAGTTCAAGATCTTTTGCACTGAACTGGATCTTATCTAATCCTCTGAATGTCATTCCTCTGCAGATAAAACCAAATAAAACTAGTGTTTTTAATAAAGTGTAATAACATTTTAACTTGGGAGTCTCTCAAATTAGCAGTGGCTGGGTCATGACAGGGGTGCTGTTCTCATCAATGCTCTCAAATAAGCATCACCTGTCGGGTAGTTAAAGAGCATGCAGGCCCTCAATCACTCTGTAGTGAGCAGTGGACAGGTTTGTATTAATAGAGAGGAGGAAGGTGAAACCATGCCTAACCAGGACATGGCTTTATGTTGTGTTCTGTCTTATCCATGTGATTTGCAATATATTGGTATTACCACTGTTAATAAAAACAGATATTTGTTTGAAATAAAATAACATGTTAAGACCATTAAAATGGAATATAAAATCTCTGGCTTTTTATTGTTTTATTTACCAGAAAAACTTGACCCTACATTTGACATATCCATACACCTGAATTTCCAACCCTGAATACAATGTGATTATAAGGGCCGCTCAATCTCATCACCTTTAAAAAAATAAACCTTCAATAATAACTGTGTTGTTTGTAGTGACACCCTAAGCCATGTTTGTTGCTTTGTAATATATTACAACAGCAGAGAGAGGCAGTTGTTTGTGCTCTGCACCTGCACCAACCATTCACCCAGGGGTCTATAAATCCCACCGCTGTGGTGAATCACAGGAGGAATGTTCCATGGGGTCACCTGCCCCCTGTCTTGCTACCCTGCCACCCCACTGTCCGGGTGCGGTGGTGCTTTGATGGGCTGCCCCTCAACAGGCCTGTAGATTCCACCCCTGATCCCCTCATTCCCCCTGGGCTCTCTCTCTTCCTGCTCCCCTCTGCCCCATGCCAGGGAGCTGTGCATATACAAATCACCATGGCCTTGTTAGCATAGTTTAGTGAAGATGTCAGCTTTACGAGGCCTGGGATGCTTGCTATGCATGTCAGGGCCGGGAGGGGAGGGGCTGGGAGAGAAGGGGGGTACAACAGCACTGCACTGTAAATTTAGGGCTGACTGAGGTATGAAGCCTGTTCCTTCACAGCAATGAAATGACAGACCTGTCCCCATACCCTGGCCCTATGAACGCATGTTGTGCTTTGTGATGTTGCCCTTCCCTGCAGTAAAATTACCCAGTGGCCTCATGGGTGGAATGTTATTAATATTTTTAATAATTTCATAATTAATAAACATAATAATATGTTAATAAATAAAAACCTGCTGAAAATCCAGTGTTTCTGTAAAACGGTTTTGTTATATTTCAGTCTTCTGTGATGTATATAAAGTGTAATATTGGGATGCAAACTCAAAATGTAATACATTTCAACACTATATGTAACGGCTCTCATCGGGAGTAGGAGACCAAGGCGCAGCGTGGTAGGCGTACATCGTCATTTTATTGATGACACCGAAAAACAACAAATCAA
Organism: Oncorhynchus masou masou; assembly: GCF_036934945.1. Lineage (NCBI taxonomy): Eukaryota > Metazoa > Chordata > Actinopteri > Salmoniformes > Salmonidae > Oncorhynchus > Oncorhynchus masou. The sequence continues at coordinate 34,381,307 of NC_088232.1, forward strand.
AAGTGAAAGCGAACAGTTCTGTCAGACAGAAACACTAAACAGAAAACAAGATCCCACAAAACCCAAAAGGAAAATGACAACTTGTATGTGATCCCCAATCAGAGACAACGATAGACAGCTGCCTCTGATTGGGAACCACACACGGCCAAAAACAAAGAAATAGAAAACGTAGACTTTCCCACCCGAGTCACACCCTGACCTAACCAAACATAGAGAAATAAAAAGGGTCTCTAATGTCAGGGCATGACAGTACCCATGACGGCACAGGATATACTGGGCTGTGGAGGCACACTGGAAGTCTGGAGCGTAGAGCTGGCACAACGCCTCCTGACTGAATACCCCCTGTAGCACGGCAAGTGCGGGGAGCTGGAACAGGCCGCACTGGGTTGTGCAGGCGAACTGGGGATACCGTGCGTAGAGCTGGCGCAGGATATCCTGGGCCGAAGAGACGCACCGGAGACCAGGAGCGCTGAGCCGGCACAATCCGTCCTGGCAGAATGCCCACTCTAGCACGGCAACTGTGGGGAGCTGGAACTGAGCGCACCGGGCTGTGAATGCGCACTGGAGACACAGTGCGCATCACCGCATAACCCAGTGCCTGACCGGTCACACGCTCCCCACGGTAAGCACGGGGAGTTGGCTCAGGTCTAAACCCTGACTCCGCCAATCTCCCCCAAAAATATTTTTGGAGCTGTCTCTCGGGCTTCCGTCGTTGTCTTAACTCCTCGTATCGTCGCCGTCACTCGCTGCCTCCGCCTGCTTCCATGGCAGTGTCTTGTCCCCTGCCATTACCTCCTCTCAGGGCCAGGATGTCCTCCACTCACTTTTCTTCCAGGCCCAGGATCGCTGCTCCTCCTGGCCACGCTGCTTGGTCTTTTGGTGGTGGGATCTTCTGTAACGGCTCTCGTTGGGAGAAGGAGACCAAGGCGCAGTGAATCTGCAGTGGCATGATGAAAATATGAGTTTTCTATTTGTATGTTGATGCCATGAGCTCGTTATCGAATTTCCTTTCTGATGATTGAAAATGGAGCAAGGCACTGACTTTATCACACAGATAAATCGGCGGCCCATCCTCTGAGCAGATGTAATCTGTCACGTGTCATATGCAGGAAGATCAGTTCAGCTGCCCACACTTAATAACCCTGTGGAGGGAAGGCCAGGCCAGCACTGTGGTGATTTAGGAAAGGCTCGCTCTTTGTTTGCCATCGCAAACACCTGATGGTTCTATTAATTAATAGAGTGCAATTAGCAGGCCACGTCACACCAGGCCACATCACACCTGGTAGGCTCCTTAAAGAGAATTACGAGATATTAAAAAGCAGGGAGGGACTCCATTAGAGCTGACCTTTTCTTTTAAATTACTGATATTTGAGATTTAATTCAGAATTCAATGAATTTTTATTCTTATGGCTGGGGCCTTTTTTTGTCTCCGCTCTGAAATGGGGTCTCCTGCAGCCTGCAGGTCATTAATTATGCTCTTTATAAATTAAATTAAGAAGATGTCACTGGTTTATTTTTTATATTCCTCCCACACGGGTTAACAGACTAGCTGACATTTTACTGAGTGAACAGCAGAAAAAAAATATGGTCTCTTTTGTGTGTCTGGATAATTCTGTACAAGCAAATATGTCCAAAATATTATTTAGGGTTAGATGTAAATCTAAAAGGATGGACCTTCTTGGTGTGGCCATAAACTGTCTCTCCCCAGCTCCATCCTAGTCACCTGATGGTGGAGGAAAATATTCCCTGTCTGGACGAGCTGCTTGTGAGTGATTTAACATGTGAGAGATATGGATCCTGAAACAGAAAATACAGTACTGTACCGAGGGTATCTTTACTGATAAAAAGGCCCTTGGCAAGATTTAGCACGGGGTATGGTTACAATGTAATGTTTAAAGATGTGTAATAGTGCATATGGTTTTATTTCAACCTCTACTGAAGAAGAGGTTTAGCTGTGTAATAAAATGTTTGTTTTTTACTGAAACTATACCATGATGTAACCCTTACTTTTACCATACGCTATCAGCTGTTAGTAACTATAGCAACCACAAATTAAGCCTTCCTTGCCATTGCATTACACAAAAACGCACGCCATCTATTTCTATATACTCTCTCTCTCTCTCTCTCTCTCTCTCACTCTCTCTCTCTCACTCTCTCTCTCTCTCTCTCTCTCTCACACACTCTCTCTCTCTCTCTCTCTCTCTCTCTCTCTCTCTCTCATACACACCCACACGCACGTAGACACATACACGCACACACAAACTCTCACTCACTAACTCACTCACACCGCCTCCACCCACATACATTTATTTATTCGTTATATTTCCTAATTCAGTTTGACGAATGAGTGACAGCTTGACACCTCATTCGGCAAGATTAATAGAACGACACAATATTTACGTGGCACAGACAGCCAATTATCCCACCATCTATCATCCAGATTATCTTTCTGATTGAAAACTACTCGTCCATGTAATCAGAATTATTTGGAATTAGAAGGGAATTTATTGCTTCTTGTGTCACTTTTCCTGGACGGTGGTAAATGAGAAATATTAGATCCATAAAGAGTGCAGGAAAGGGGGAAATATTTCATTTTGGCTATTTGCCCCGGGGTGAAGCCAAGCATTTTCAATACACCATTTGATAGGTTTATGTAAACAATTTAAATGGTTTAAACCTGGTATATTGAAAATGTTGTGGAGGCATCATCCAAGAGGTATCATCCATGAATTGGTAACATATTTGAGTTGTAAATAAATCATATTAATGGAGCAGGATTGAAGGTTTGATACAGCAATAGGTATAACTGTTTTACCCAGCAGGTAGAAGTCATCGTGTTGAAGTTTGAAGACAGTAATGGATTTGATTTTATCATAAGAAATTGGCTCCTTTATTGATCTAATGCTATGTTTTAAAATGTCTATCTCACTCAGCACAGAAGCTGTTAAATCAACTCGCTCCTTCAACTCCTGTCTGTCCCTCAGCCTCCCTCGATCAATTCATCTTCCTCTCTCTCCTACTACAGTACTTTGCATTCCTTTTTTCTCCTATCCCCCTTTTTTCTCCTATCCCCCTTTTTACTCCTATCCCCTTTTTTTATCCTATCCCCTTTTATTCTCCTATCCCCTTTTTTTATCCTATCCCCTTTTTTTCTCCTATCCCCCTTTTTTATCCTATCCCCTTTTTTCTCCTATCCCCATTTTTTCTCCTATCCCCCTTTTTCCTCATATCTTCCACTTGCTTTCCTCTGAAACATCCATCTTGTGTTTAGCCACCCTTTTGACTACCTCCTTCTTGACTTCACCGTTTCATACCATTACTTAACTTTTCTTGTAAATTCTCCCCAAAATTCACCCCTCCCTTACCACCCTCACATTTGGCAGTATAATATATATCCACCTACCCCTCTAGAGTTGTCAGAAACTGGTTTTCAGACACAAGTTGTTGAACACAAAAGCTTGTATCTGACTCAGAGTCAACCAGAACCTTCTTCAGCCTTCCAATCAGGAGAGACACATTGTACTATACAGAGGTCTTATAGAGTAGATAGGCAGCAATTCTGCATCTTACTTAATAAATCAATACTTTCCACATCTGCAGAATTTGAAACTTGTTTATACATGTTTAAATGGCAAATGAAAATAGATCTATGGATGAATCAATTATCAAACGTACTGGTCGATACCGGACCGCAAAGTAAATATACTACTAGTGTCTAATATTGGGTATATGAAATAGATTGACTGAGCATTTTTCTTAGTTGGCCTTTGTTAATGAAATTTAGAAAGTGATGTTTTATCCATTTAGTAATCCTGGCGCTCTAAGGCCTTTGGCTCAGTACTTTCTGGTTTTAAAAATAGTAAAAATTTCCGCCTAAAACCGTGTTGCAGTGGCTTGATCTCATTGCCCAGAGCGCGTTCAGACTTAAATAGGATTATGCCATCCCGATATAGTGCTCTCACAACTAGCTTGTTTATTTGTATCCTCTTATTAGGAGAGTTGGATCCTTAAAGGGTGCCAAAATTATCCCGTAAATCGCTGACAATGAAAAATGAAAGGTCCCTAACGGTTATTATAAGCAATCTGTCTGCGTTGAAGCACAATGTGACTGCTGTGCTTGTGATACCAACGGGGTGACCTCTGTGAGATGGGGGAGAGACACACGCTGAAAGTCAGTGATTCAGTGAGAGGACAGAAAGAGCGAAAGAGAGAGAGTCTAGGACTTCCACCATGGTAACATTTAGAAGTTCTCAACAAGGTAGCAAGTGCATGGATAATGGCTGATAGATTGTATAATTTAAACATGCAATTGATATCTCCAATTTCTATATGTGTACATTGCACATAAGCATTTACTAAACATAGGATTTATCCATCATAAACTTCTAACCGAAGACTACAGTAATCATGTATTCATTAAATTGTACTCATTGCAATAGTCAACATTGAAAAGGGTATTAAAATATGTCAATACATTATAATAAAGAAATGTAATGATGTTCTACTAAAATCAACTTGTTACAATGCAGTATGTCTTGCTTCTTGCCTCACACAAAGGTGTGTGCAGCTCTTTCTTTTGGAAGTATAGTCTCACTACTTGGAGTTTGGAAAGCCAGATCACTTTACTAGTCCACTACTTCAACCCTGGGGAACAAATTAACTGTGTCTTGCTCTCAGCTTCCGCGTAACCTTTCCCCATCCTGAGTGACATTTGTATTTCCCTGCGCGCTGCAGGTCCTGGGCCCAGGCGTATGGTGGCTGGTGAAGAAGAGAGGATGCAGCGATGCTACATATGTAAAATAACAGCATCTGTCTGTCTGTGTTCTGTACAGCAGGACAGAGGAGAGCGAGAGACGGCCCAGCTGTTGAGTGAAAGCTTCCTCCCATGTGAAACTGAGATACTCTGGTGGAGGCAGCAGCCGAGAGGCCACGACCCCAGAACATGGCGAGATTCACAACTCTGTCTGAGATCTGTCTGGAGAGACAGATTAAAAAACAGGTGCTGACATTTTTTTTTAAGAATGGGGTTGATGTGTCTATTTTTCAATTATTTGGGATCATTGTGACACTGATTACTGACAGATGTATTTATTTATTATTTTTGCAAAGACAGGGTATGCCATTTGGAAATGATGGGATATTTTCTAGGTTCTAAAAGAAATCAGTAGATCATAAGACTAACATGTTTGCAAAAATCACCTTAAACATCCAACCCACTGAACAAAATGACCGAATAGTTGAGTTGGGGTTTGCCAGTTTGTGGGATTTGCATTTGTATTTATTATGGATCCCCATGCCAAGACAGCAGCTACTCTTCCTGGGGTCCAGTAGAATGAAGCTTTCTAGCGCAGGGGTTCCGCACGACAACATTCCGCTGGAAAGGCAGTGCAAAATATTTTTTAGAAATATGTAACTTTGACACATTAACAAGTCCAATACAGCAAATGGAAGATAAACATCTTGTTAATCTACCCATCATGTCAGATTTCAAAAATGCTTTACAGCTAAAGCACAACATATGATTATATTAGATCACCGCCAAGTCGAAAAAACACACAGCCATTTTTCCAGCCAAAGATAGGAGTCACAAAAAGCAGAAATATAGATAAAATGAATCACTAACCTTTGATGATCTTCATCAGATGACACTCATAGGACATTATGTTACACAATACATGTATGTTTTGTTCGATAATGTGCATATTTATATAAAAAAATCTCAGTTTACATTAGCGCCTTACGTGCAGTAATGTTTTGATTCCAAAACATCTGTGATTTTGCAGAAATACTCATAATAAACATTGATAAAAGATACTAGTGTTATTCAGAGAATTATAGATAGACTTCTCATTAATGCAACCGCTGTGTCAAAAAGCATAATCTGAGAATGGCGCTCAGAGCCCAAACAGCCAGAGGAATATCCACCATAGTGGAATCAACAAAGTTAGAAACAACACCATAAATATTCACTTACCTTCAATGATCTTCATCAGAAGGCACTCCCAGGAATCCCAGTTTGACAATTAATGGATGATTTGTTGTATAAGGTTCCATCATTTATGTGCAAATAGCGACTTGTTGTTAGCGTGTTCAGCCCAGTAATCCATCTTCATGAGGCGCAGGCACTTCATCCAGACAAAAACTCAAAAGGTTCCGTTACAGTCCTTTATAAACATGTCAAATGATGTATGGAATCAATCGTTAGGATGTTTTTAACATAAAACATCAATTATGTTACAAACAGAGAATTCCTTCGTCTTCAGAAAAAGCACTGGAATGTGAGGTAACTCTGTCGGAAGCGCGCGTCATGAGACCAAGGCTCTCTGCAAGACCACTGACTCAAAGAGGTCTCATGAGCCCCTCCTTTATAGTAGAATCCTCATTCAAGTTTCAAAAGACGGTTGACATCTAGTGGAAGCTGTAGGAAGTGCAACCGGTGGCCCGTTCCTGTAGGTTCATGCTCTACAACATCTGCAAAGTACGACCCTGCCTCACACAGGAAGCAGCGCAGGTCCTAATCCAGGCACTTGTCATCTCCCGTCTGGATTACTGCAACTCGCTGTTGGCTGGGCTCCCTGCCTGTGCCATTAAACCCCTACAACTCATCCAGAACGCCGCAGCCCGTCTGGTGTTCAACCTTCCCAAGTTCTCTCACGTCACCCCGCTCCTCCGCTCTCTCCACTGGCTTCCAGTTGAAGCTCGCATCCGCTACAAGACCATGGTGCTTGCCTACGGAGCTGTGAGGGGAACGGCACCGCAGTACCTCCAGGCTCTGATCAGGCCCTACACCCAAACAAGGGCACTGCGTTCATCAACCTCTGGCCTGCTCGCCTCCCTACCACTGAGGAAGTACAGTTCCCGCTCAGCCCAGTCAAAACTGTTCGCTGCTCTGGCCCCCCAATGGTGGAACAAACTCCCTCACGACGCCAGGACAGCGGAGTCAATCACCACCTTCCAGAGACACCTGAAACCCCACCTCTTTAAGGAATACCTAGGATAGGATAAAGTAATCCTTCTCACCCCCCCTTAAATGATTTAGATGCACTATTGTAAAGTGGCTGTTCCACTGGATGTCATAAGGTGAATTCACCAATTTGTAAGTCGCTCTGGATAAGAGCGTCTGCCAAATGACTTAAATGTAAATGTAACCTCATCCATATCTCAATGTCTATTAGGTAGGCCAAGCTTTGAAAAACTACAAATCTCAGATATTCCACTTCCTGGTTGGATTTTTCTCGGGTTTTCGCCTGCCATGTGTGTTCTGTTATACTTACAGACATCATTCAAACAGTTTTAGAAACTTCAAAGTGTTTTCTATCCAATACTAATAATAATATGCATATATCAGCATCTGGGACAGAGTAGGAGGCAGTTCACTCTGCGCATGGTATTCATCCAAAAGTGAAAATGCTTCCCCCTATCCAAAACAGGTTTTAAGGCAGTTATACATTTTTTTTTAAACATTACAATACATTCACAACAGACTTCACAACATATTAAATGTGTGCCCTCAGGCCTCTACTCTACTACCACATACAGTGGGGCAAAAAAAGTATTTAGTCAGCCACCAATTGTGCAAGTTCTTGAACTCAAAAAGATGAGAGAGGCCTGTAATTTTCATCAATGGTACACTTCAACTATGGCAGACATAATTAGAAAAAAAATCCAGAAAATCACATTGTAAGATTTTTAATGAAATTATTTGCAAATTATGGTGGAAAATAAGTATTTGGTCACCTACAAACAAGCAAGATTACTGGCTCTCACAGACCTGTAACTTCTTATTTAAGAGGCTCCTCTGTCCTCCACTCGTTACCTGTATTAATGGCACCTGTTTGAACTTGTTATCAGTATAAAAGACACCTGTCCACAACCTCAAATAGTCACACTCCAAACTCCACTATGGCCAAGACCTGTTGTCAAAGGACCCAGAAACAAAAGTGTAGACCTGCACGAGGCTGGGAAGACTGAATCTGCAATAGGTAAGCAGCTTGGTTTGAAGAAATCAACTGTGGGAGCAATTATTATGAAATGGAAGACATACAAGACCACTGATAATCTCGCTCGATCTGGGGCTCCACGCAAGATCTCACCCCGTGGGGTCAAAATGATCACAAGAACGGTGAGCAAAAATCCCAGAACCACATGGGGGACCTAGCAAATGACCTGCAGAGAGCTGGGACCAAAGTAACAAAACATACCATCAGTAACACACTACGCCGCCAGGGACTCAAATCCTGCAGTGCCAGCCGTGTCACCCTGCTTAAGCCAGTACATGTCCAGGCCCATCTGAAGTTTGCTAGAGAGCATTTGGATGATCCAGAAGAAGATTGTGAGAATGTCATATGGTCAGATGAAACCAAAATAGAACTTTTTGGTAAAAACTCTTTTTGGTAAAAAAGAATGCTGAGTTGCATCCAAAGAACTCCATATCTACTGTGAAGCATGGGGGCGGAAACATCATGCTTTGGGGCTGTTTTTCTGCAAAGGAACGAGGACGACTGATCCTTGTAAAGGAAAGAATGAATGGGGCCATGTATTGTGAGATTTTGAGTGAAAACCTCCTTCCATCAGCAAGGGCATTGAAGATGAAATGAGGCTGGGTCTTTCAGCATGACAATGATCCTAAACACACCGCCCGGGCAACAAAGGAGTGGCTTCGTAAGAAGCATTTCAAGGTCCTGGAGTAGCCTAGCCAGTCTCCAGATCTCAACCCCATAGAAAACCTTTGGAGGGAGTTGAAAGTCTGTGTTGCCCAGCAACAGCCCCAAAACATCATTGCTCTAGAGGAGATCTGCATGGAGGAATGGGCCAAAATACCAGCAACAGTGTGTGAAAACCTTGTGAAGACCTACAGAAAACGTTTGACCTCTGTCATTGCCAACAAAGAGTATATAACAAAGTATTGAGATAAACTTTTGTTATTGACCAAATACTTATTTTCCACCATAATTTGCAAATAAATTAAAAATTTGATTTTCTGGATTTTTTTTTAGTTGAAGTGTACCTATGATGAAAATTACAGGCCTCTCTCATGTTTTTAAGTGACAGAACTTGTACAATTGGTGGCTGACTAAATACTTTTTTGCTCCACTGTATCTACAGCAGAAAGGCCATGTGTACGTGTGTGTATAGTGTGTATGTTATTGTGTGTTTGTATGCATGTGTCTATGACTATGTTTGTGTTGCTTCACATTCCCCACTGTTCCATAAGGTGTTAATATGTTTTTTTTTAAATCAAATTTTACTGCTTGCATGGGTTACTTGATGTGGAATAGAGTTCCATGTAGTCATGGCTCTATGTAGTACTGTGCGCCTCCCATAGTCTGTTCTGGACCTGGGGACTGTGAAGAGGCCTCTTGTGGCATATCTTGTGGGGTATGCATGGGGTGTCTGAGCTTTGTGCCAGTAGTTCAAACAGACAACTTGGTGCATTCAACATGTCAATACCTCTCACAAATACAAGTAGTGAAGAAGTCAGTCGCTCCTCCACTTTGAGCCAGGAGAGATTGACATGCATATTATTAATGTTAGCTCTCACTGTACATCCAAGAGCCACCTGTGCTGCCCTGTTCTGAGACAATTGCAATTTTCCTAAATCCCTCTTTGTGGCACCTGACCACACGACTGAACAGTAGTCCATGTGCGACAAAACTAGGGCCTGTAGGACCTGCCTTGTTGATAGTGCTGTTAAGAATAGAGCAACACTTTATTATGGACAGACTTCTCCCCATCCTAGCTACTGTTGTATCAATATGTTTTGACCATGACAGTTTACAATCCAGGGTTAATCCAAGAGGTGTAGAGCTAGGGTTTGGTAGCTATCTGAAGAGGGATGGGGCTAGGGTTTGATAGCTATCTGAAGAGGAGTGGGTCTAGGGTTTGGTAGCTAGCTGAAGAGGGATGGGGCTAGGGTTTGGTAGCTAGCTGAAGAGGGATGGGTCTAGGGTTTGGTAGCTAGCTGAAGAGGAATGGGGATAGGAGTTGGTAGCAAGCTGAAGAGGGATGGGGCTAGGGTTTGGTAGCTAGTTGAAGAGGGATGGGGCTAGGGTTTGGTAGCTAGTTGAAGAGGGATGGAGCTAACATTGGCTAGATTAACTCCACAGTGTCATGCTGCTAATTGAGGAAGTGGAGCAGGGGTCAGGGTCTTCATCACCTATGTAGAAGATCAATGACCACGGGGCTGGGCCGGCCAGGAGAGAGCAACTCGCCCATAAAGACGCCAGTCCCTGTGGAACATCGGGGCCCTAGCTAGCCCTGGCCTACCTGGCTAAACCAGAGGTCAGGCCAGTTGACCCACCTTGGGGAGCCATGTTGCATGGGGGTTATAGGTAATATGGGGGTTAGGCATGTCTACTGTACCCAGGACCATTGGTATCACAGAGAAACTGGACCCTGGGAATGGTCAAAGAAAATAATTGTGACCACATCAGGTCATATTAATTTTGTCATACAAACAGTACACACATGTAGGCTTTGAAAATAAATACACCAATATAACTGTATATATGACTCTTCTACCATGCGTGTACTGCATGTGCTATATTAGAGTTTGATTTTAGGTTCATATTTGATGCAAGCTGTCATCTCTTTACGACATTCAATATGCTGTTAGCTGGTGATGACAGAACAAACAACAGTATGGTCATTCCACCAATTTTGTGCCTTTTGAGAAGTGTAACTTGGTATAAAAAAAAACACAAAAAAACATTGGATTTCACCTAATTTTAACATTCTGTCATGAAGAGCACGTTCAACTAATTTTCCCATCTTAACCCTAAAAGCACCTTCAGGGGTCAATTTTACGGGGGCAAAAACATAATTTTGAAAACCCTTTTGTATTCCTTCAGAAATTGTAGGACTTTGTAAGCCTAGTTACCGACATATAAACACAATTTTCAATGATTTGTGTGTTAATATAGAACTGAGTTGATAGCCCAGAGCGTTCCAAAGTCAGAGCTAAATGTCTGATGGCACCGGGGCCATATCACCTATAACCCCCATATCACCTATAACCCCCATATCACCTATAACCCTCATATCACCTATAACCGTCATATCACCTATAGCCCCCATATCACCTATAACCCCCATATCACCGATAACACCCATATCACCTATAACCCTCATATCACCTACAACCCTCATATCACCTACAACCCTCATATCACCTATAACCCCCATATCACCTATAACCCTCATATCACCTATAACCCCCATATCATCTGTAACCCCCATATCACCGATAACACCCATATCACCTATAACCCTCATATCACCTATAACTCTCATATCACCTATAACCCCCATATCACCGATAACACCCATATCACCTATAACCCTCATATCACCTATAACTCTCATATCACCTATAGCCCCCATATCACCTATAACCCTCATATCACCTATAGCCCCCATATCACCTATAACCCCCATATCACCGATAACACCCATATCACCTATAACCCTCATATCACCTATAACCCCCATATCACCTATAACCCCCATATCACCTATAACACCCATATCCCCTATAACCCTCATATCACCTATAACCCTCATATCACCTATAACCCTCATATCACCTATAGCCCCCATATCACCTATAACCCCCATATCACCGATAACACCCATATCACCTATAACCCTCATATCACCTATAACTCTCATATCACCTATAACCCCCATATCACCGATAACACCCATATCACCTATAACCCTCATATCACCTACAACCCTCATTTCACCTACAACCCCCATATCACCTATAACCCCCATATCACCTATAACACCCATATCACCTATAACCCTCATATCACCTATAACACCCATATCACCTATAACCCTCATATCACCTGTAACCCCCATATCACCTATAACCCCCATATCCCCTATAACACCCATTTCACCTATAACCCTCATATCACCTATAACCCCCATATCCTCTATAACACCCATATCACCTATAACCCTCATATCACCTACCTATAACCCCCATATCCCCTATAACACCCATTTCACCTATAACCCTCATATCACCTATAACCCTCATATCACCTATAATCCCCATATCACCTATAACCCCCATATCACATATAACACCCATATCACATATAACCCTCATATCACCTATAACCCTCATATCACCTGTAACCCCCATATCACCTATAACCCCCATATCCCCTATAACGCTGATTTCACCTATAACCCTCATATCACCTATAACCCCCATATCACCTATAACCCTCACATCACATATAACCCTCATATCACCTATATCATCCTATGGCGTTCTGCATTAGCATCGAACAGCCCCCGTGATATGCAGCTGTTCAGGGAAGCTAAAAACCATTATACACAGGCAGTTAGAAAAGCCAAGGCTAGCTTTTTCAAGCAGAAATTTGCTTCCTGCAACACTAACTCAAAAAAGTTCTGGGACACTGTAAAGTCCATGGAGAATAAGAACACCTCCTCCCAGCTGCCCACTCCACTGAAGATAGGAAACACTGTCACCACTGATAAATCCACCATAATTGAGAATTTCAATAAGCATTTTTGTACGGCTGGCCATGCTTTCCACCTGGCTACTCCTACCCCGGTCAACAGCACTGCACCCCCCACAGCAACTCGCCCAAGCCTTCCCCATTTCTCCTTCTCCCAAATCCGTTCAGCTGATGTTCTGAAAGAGCTGCAAAATCTGGACCCCTACAAATCAGCCGGGCTAGACAATCTGGACCCTTTCTTTCTAAAATGATCTGCCGAAATTGTTGCCACCCCTATTACTAGTGTCACGACTTCCGCCGAAGTTGGCTCTCCTGCCCATTCGGGCGGTGCTCGGCGGTCGTCGTCACCGTCCTATTAGCCACTACCGATCCCTTTTTCGTGTATCTGTTGGTTTTGTCTAATTGGTTTCACCTGTGTGTTGTTTAGTTAATTAGTGTCTGTATTTAATGTAGGTTGTCCCGCCCTTGTTTTGTGCGGGATTGTTTATTTTGTCATTTTGTTTTGTCTGTCGGTGTTTGCTGTTTGTTATTTTCCGGTTAGTCTTAATCCTGTGTTGGATATATTCACCCTGTCTGTATTTGGGTTGACCGTTGTTTGTTTTTGTTCACCGGAGAATAAACTTTATATCGCTATCTGCTCTCTGCGCCTGATTCCACCCACCTTGATTAGACGTGACAGAATCCCGCACCACCCATGGAATCAGCAGGAGCAGCAGCGTCTCCTCTCCCATCGATGGAAGAGAGGGTCCTCCATCATACCAGCGTGCTTCACCGGATTGGTTCTGCTATGGACCAAATGATGGAGAGAATGGATTGATGGGAGAGGAGTGGCCTCCCCACATCATCTCTACCAACCCCTTCTCCAGCACCTCCTGTTTCTGCGACCACATCTGGCTCTGGGGCTCTTCGGCTGACACTCCCACGGGAGTTTGACGGATCGGCGGCTGGGTGCCAGGGTTTCCTCCTTCAGCTGGAACTATACCTGGCTACCGTGCGTCCTGCTCCCTCTGGAGAGGAGAGCGTGTGCGCCCTCGTCTCCTGCTTGACTGGGCGAGCCCTCGAGTGGGCTAACGCAGTATGGAATGGTCCGGACTCGGCTAAGGATAATTACCCAGAGTTCACCCTCCGATTTCGAGCTGTTTTTGACCATCCACCCGAGGGTCGGGCGGCGGGTGAACGGCTGTTCCACCTGCATCAGGAGACGAGGAGCGTACAGGATTTTGCCCTTGAGTTTAGGACTTTGGCAGCAGGAGCAGGATGGAACGACAGGGCCTTGATTGATCATTTTAGATGTAGTCTCAGGGAGGACGTCCGCATGGAGCTGGCATGTCGGGACACCACATTCACACTGGATGGACTTATCGATCTGGCTATCCGTCTCGACAACCTGCTGGCTGCTCGCGGGCGTTCGGATCAGGTCCTGTCGTTTCCAATCCCCAGCCCCCCTGTTCCTATCCCTATGGAATTAGGAGGTACGGCTTCAAGGGGGACCGGAGGAGGAGTGTCCTCCTGCACCAGTTGTTGTCGACGAGGGCACACGTCTGACCGGAGCTGGAGGAACTCGTCTAGGAGTCGGGAGGACAGGCGGAACACTGCTCGATCACCCCAGGTGATTAAGCACCAAACTCATTCAGAGCTTCCTGTCGGTCATGTGTTTGTATTGATTTCTTTCCCTGGTTTTTCCCCATCTCTACAGCATAAGGCGCTAGTCGATTCAGGCGCAGCTGGGAATTTTATGGATCGTGGCTTGCGTTAAGACTAGGGATTCCCCTGGTGTCGTTAGATCGACCTTTCCCCGTGCACTCCTTAGATAGCCGACCATTAGGGTCAGGAGTAATTAGGGAGGCTACGGTGCTGCTGGACATGGTAACGCAGGGTGATCATAAGGAGCAGATTAGCCTGTTCCTTATAGATTCACCTGCGTTTCCAGTGGTGTTGGGGGTTCCCTGGTTAGCTCAACACAACCCGGTGATTTTCTGGCGACAGGGGGCTCTTAAGGGGTGGTCAGAGGAGTGTTCATGTAGGTGCATAGGAGTTGCCGTTGGTGCGACTACGGTGGAGAGTCCAGACCAAGTTTCCACCGTGCGCATTCCATCTGAATATGCCGATTTGGCTATCGCTTTCAGTAAAGTGAAGGCGACCCAATTACCACCTCATCGTCGAGAGGACTGTGCGATAAACCTTCTGGAAAACGCTGCACTTCCTAGGAGTCACGTGTAGCCATTGTCCCAGGAGGAGACAGTTGCGATGGAAACATATGTTTCCGAATAGCTGGGACAGGGGTACATTCAGCCCTCCATATCACCCGTCTCCTCAAGCTTCTTTTTTGTGAAGAAGAAGGATGGAGGTCTGCGTCCGTGTATTGATTATAGAGGTCTAAATTCCATCACAGTGGGGTTTAGTTTCCCACTACCTCTCATCGCTACGGCAATGGAATCATTTCACGGGGCGCGATTCTTCACAAAACTGGACCTGAGGAGCGCGTATAATCTGGTACGTATCGCTACGGCAATGGAATCATTTCACGGGGCGCGATTCTTCACAAAACTGGACCTGAGGAGCGCGTATAATCTGGTACGTATCCGGGAAGGAGATGAGTGGAAAACCGCATTTAGTACTACTTCTGGTCATTATGAGTACTGCGTCATGCCATACGGGTTGAAGAATGCTCCAGCCATTTTTCAATCTTTCGTGGATGAGATTCTCCGAGACCTGCTCGGGCAGGGAGTGGTAGTGTACATTGATGACATTTTGATCTATTCTGCCACGCGCGGAGCATGTGTCTCTGGTGCGTAAGGTACTTGGGCGACTACTGGAGCATGACCTGTATTGCAAAGCGGAGAAATGTGAGTTTTTCAAACAGTCCGTTTCCTTCCTGGGGTATCGTATTTCCACCTCCGGGGTGGTGATGGAGGATGATCGCGTTACAGCCGTGCATAATTGGCCGACTCCGACCACGGTGAAAGAAGTGCAGCGGTTTTTAGGGTTTGCCAATTACTACCGGAGGTTTATCCGGGGTTTTGGTCAGGTGGCTGCTCCCATCACCTCACTGCTGAAGGGAGGACCGGTGCGCTTGCGCTGGTCAGCAGAGGCGGGCAGAGCTTTCAGTCGTCTGAAGGAGCTGTTCACCAATGCACCCGTGTTGGCGCATCCGGACCCCTCTTTAGCGTTCATAGTGGAGGTGGATGCGTCCGAGGCTGGGGTTGGAGCCGTGCTGTCCCAACGCTCGGGCGTGCCATCCAAACTCCGCTAGTGTGCTTTCTTTTCGAGAAAGCTCAGCCCAGCGGAGCGAAACTATGATGTGGGGGACCGGGAGTTGTTAGCTGTAGTCAAGGCTCTGAAGGTGTGGAGACATTGGCTTGAGGGGGCTAAATACCCTTTTCTCATCTGGACTGACCATCGTAATCTCGAGTACATCCGGGCAGCTAAGAGACTAAATCCACATCAGGCTAGATGGGCCATGTTTTTTACTAGGTTCCAGTTTACCCTCACATATCGGCCAGGCTCCCAAAACACTAAAGCTGACGCACTGTCTCGCCTCTATGATACCGAGGAACGGTCAGTAGAGCCAACTCCCATCATTCCACCGTCATGTCTTGTGGCACCGGTGATATGGGAGGTGGACGCTGAGATAGAGAGGGCCTCACGGTCAGAGCCGGCTCCTCCTAACTGTCCAGTTGGGACCAAGTACGTGCCGAGGGTGGTCCGGGACAAGCTGATTAGGTGGGCTCATACTCTTCCCTCCTCGGGTCATCCTGGTATCAAGAGGACAGTGCAGAGTCTGAGAGGGAGATACTGGTGGCCCACACTGGCTAAAGACGTGAGATTTTATGTCTCCTCCTGCTCAATGTGTGCTCAGAGCAAGGCTCCTTGGCACCTGCCTAGAGGGAAATTACAACCTCTCCCCGTTCCACAACGGCCGTGGACACATTTATCGGTGGATTTTCTTACCGACCTTCCCCCGTCCCAGGGAAGTACTACGATCCTGGTCGTTGTGGATCGGTTTTCTAAGTCCTGTCGTCTCATTCCGTTGCCCGGTCTTCCTACGGCCCTGCAGACTGCTGAGGCTTTGTTTACCCATGTCTTCCGGCACTATGGGGTGCCTGAGGATATCGTCTCTGATCGGGGTCCCCAATTCACGTCAAGAGTGTGGAGGGCGTTTATGGAGAGACTGGGGGTCTCGGTTAGCTTAACCTCAGGTTTTCACCCCGAGAGTAATGGGCAGGTGGAGCGCGTTAACCAGGATGTGGGCAGGTTTCTGCGGTCCTATTGTCGGGACTGGCCTGGTGAGTGGGCAAGGTATGTTCCATGGGCCGAACTAGCCCAGAA